>NC_046967.1:11774601-11880537 GCF_009769545.1 Cyclopterus lumpus
TCGTGCTACGACAGCGATAGCTGGAAGCCGGTGTCGTTCAGGGCTTAACGGCTGCGTGCGGGCTCGTAGCAGAAGCTCGTAGCGGTGATCACCAGATGGAGGAGCAGCGTGTTTGCAGGCATTGACTCCGGTAACCCGACAAACAGCTGGCGGCAGAAGGTCCACGCTGGACTCTTCCACTCCAAGTTGCTGCTCTGATAACGATGAATCATCACAATAAGAAACAGAGGAAAATATGCTTCTTTGGCTACAGAAGAAGTCCATTTTTAGCAGCGTGAAGATACTTTATCATATTTAATGTGCTGCAGACACGCACTCCTGAACTACACGTCTCATGGACTGGAACCGGCTGTGGACGCTTCCCTGGAAAAAAGATAACTCATAAAGCGGGGTAGTCTCCTCTCCTCGGCCCAGAATGCACCACACATTGATGGACTCTTCACGCCGCTGCTCCGTGCACGGCGAAGCTTTACAAACACTTCATGAAGACCTGTGAGTCCCATGCTTTGACTGTGGGTCTGTGCACGAGTGTGCACGTGTGTGCAAATATGCGTTTAAAAAAGAAAAAAAGAAACATGGTTACTTAGCTTTTATAAATACTTTGCTCCAGTGATTCCAATTATGTTGGTTTTAATTAAATATAATTTGTGGAGAAACCCATTAGGGACGAAAAAGAAGAAAAAGAAGATGCCTTTATTGTTGAGTTTAATTGAATGTACATATACTAAAACCATATGCAACAACATCAAGGGAAGGTTTTAATGAAAAAATCATCCCAACTATATGATTTTTTTTGTGTGTCTAATTTGATTTTAATAATCAGCGGGAAAAAACTGACGCCGCTTTATTTCCACTTGGTGAACACGGATTCCCTACCGTGCACTTAGAGAGTGCACGGACCTCCGGCTCTGAGCGATGTCCAACGCAAGGAGAGCCGGATGTCCTCGTTGCCCCCCCACAACGTCTCCCCTCCGAGGGGGGTCCTCGGTGGGGCCAAGCATGGATTACATGCATCCACTGAAGCTCAGCCAAGAGAGGGCAGGACGGGGTGGCACCAAGGGGCGCCTCCTGCAGATAGCCAATAATTCAGCCTCTCCACGGGGGGTATCGGGCGCTGTGATACCCGGGGAGGGGAACCAGGCCGCTTTGAAGGTTATCGACTCGCCAGTAACCACGGGGAGGTTGGACTGTTGGAGCAATCTATCAGCTGTTCCTTTATGGCTTCATCCTTTCCCAACGCTTCATTTCCACACAATGAAACACTTTAAGTGGAGGGGATTCGATCCTCTCGCGTCCCCTCTGGACGTTTTCCTCTGTTGTTGGTCAGCGGCGACGTAACTAACGATCGCGTGTCGTTCAATACGTCTGCAGCGTTGTGCTTCCTTATTATGGTCTGTTGGCTTGGCCTGCTTCTACATTTCTTATCTGATGAAATCAGAACTTGAGATCCAGCAGAGTAGTCGTGCTGAGCCGTGAACGTGAGAGATGTTCCCGTAAATATTTCATTTTCGCTCTCGGCCTTCGTCCCCTCCAAAGGATCTCCTTTCTATTTTTATCATTATGAGCTCTCCTGGAGCACAGTTTGAAATAACATCATTATACACAAGATGGGTAATGCCATGCAATGCAACGTGGACATGTATGGTCCTCAGAAGATGAAGACGATCCCATAGCCCGGCCTCTCGTGGTCCAGAAACCCCAAAAACTAAATCCACATCGCATAAAAGATATTGTGTATAAAAGCCAGCTGTCCATGGGACATAATCATGCTCCCAAGAGGAGGAAACGAGTCATTTGATCATCTCTCTTCTAGCTCCACTAGCTACAAATACACCGCGCTGCACCACCAAATATGTCTTCACTATTACAAAGATTAAAGCTTATAGTTGTGGATTTATCTTATGAAAAATAATCCATGTGCAGTGCACGTTGAAGTAAAGTGTGCAGCGAGTGGCTCTTCTTCAAAGGGGACGATAACGGTGAGAAAAGCAACACCCTCACGAGACGCCGTTACCATCCTCACCTGGCGGGCTGGACGTAAACCACTTTGCAGGTAAACGCCGGCTCCGTTCAGAGTCCAACACGCATTCCATCCGGATCCAACCGGTTCCATCGGTATCCATGTTGCCGTATTAGATTTAGTCACACTGCTGTGCCCCCCCCCCCCCCCCCCCCCCCCCCCCCCCCCCCCCCCCCCCCTGCTTTGTAGCCGTGTTTGCACAATGTCCTAATAGAGCAAAAAGAGCAATTTAAAAAAAGCAATTTGTCCCCCCCCCTCCCCCCCGTTTGCTTTTACTGAGTTCTGGCCCGGTGCACTTGGGAGCGAGCTAACCTTAACATAAATTACTCCTAGAGCCTGTGAAAGAAAATGTCAACAGGACGTGGGCCGGCTCTCCTCCTCCCCCACCATGTAGATGTGAGGCGGTCCCGACACGTCGTACGAGTGTGTGGGGGAACGTGTCGGGCGTCGGGGGGGGGGGGGGGCAGCCGGGTGGCCCGCTGGCTGGCTGACGAGGATGGATGGATGAATATGAACATCTCTTTTACGCTCCTTTTCGCAGCGGCCGGGCCGGCTCATCCGTCTGAGACGCCGTTGTCATCTCGCTTGTCTTGATGTGCATTTCAACCACTCCCACTGATGGATCATTGAGCCCCCCCCCCCACCTCTCCCCCCCCCCCATGTGTTTAAATGTGCATTCGTCAACATGAGTCCAGCATCTTCCTTCTATTCTTCATTGAGACAAAAGGGTGTTTTATCAAAAGGAAAAACCAGTGCAGCCATGTGGTCTCCTGCTGCCACTATAAATGGCTCCTGTCTCTCTCTGCAGGCGACGCCCCCCCCCGGTGTCGCCCGTCTCTCTCTCTCTCTTTTGTCTCCCGCAAACTGCCTCTTACGTTCGTTTTTTTCTTAATCCGTCGCCATCGTTTAAACACATCGAAGCTTCACTTTTTAGTTTCTACCCGACGCCGATCGGTCTTATAAAACGTCTCGAACGCGTTGGCTCGTCACGTCGTGGTCCCCCGTTTACGCCCGGGTGGGATGCAGAGAGAGGACGCTTATCAGAGTTGACCGTTTGCCAGCTTTGGAACAAAAGAAGAAGGCGCTTGTAAAACATCCCGGAGTCAGATCCCAACACGGATTACGCTGGAATAACTCTCTCGTCCTGGGGTTTGACGTCTTGTCAGATAAACAAACGTAATGGATCGAGTTCCAGTGGAATGGAAGTCAGGGGGAGCGAGAAGGCATCTGTTGTGGGGCCACATGGAGTGTGTCTCTGGGTGTGTGTGTGTGTACACTGTGTTTCTAAAGGAGGGCCTCTGAGAGGTGTGAGTTCAGCACCACGGACAGCTCAGACGTTTACGAGGCCGGGAAAGATAAAAGATTCACGAAGAAGAAATATAAAACTGAAAGGTTGAAGGCTTGTTTTTGAACATTTGTTTTCAGGCAGCTCGTTAGCCAACAAAAGGAAAGAGAAACTACTCCAGTGGAGCCGCAGCCATTCAATTAAATGGGCAATTATTTGAATAATCAATTCATCGGTTTGAGTTATTCTTTGGAGAGAAATAAGATTCCCACTTATTAAGTGTGAATATATTCTGGTTATGTGACGACGAACTGAATATCTTACGGTGTTTTATGTTTTTACATTCTTATCGTCCAAATTAACACACGAATCGACAGTTTAATCAACAGACAATGAAAATTATAGTTGGTAAAAGCCCAAAGTTAAACCAATAATTTAACAATTCTCTTATTTTAAGTCCTTGTTGAACGGAGCTACACTGATGGTTACACCTCATCTTGTCCTCGCTACCCGGATCTCCATCCTAAACATTACAGTTGATGAAGGAGGTTCAGAAACCCGGGTATGATAGCTGGAGATTTCACAAATATGATGAAAATCAGGCCCGGATTCAACGCTGATGTGCACGCTCACGTGCTCATTGATAAGCGAGAGCACTAACCAGAATATCTTCTTTCAATTCATGCTTCTGCAATCATAACTGCGGCTGCAGCTGCACGAGACACTTTGATATGAAACTGGGAGACGCACAGATGCACATGCGCTGCTCGTTAACGCCTCTCATGCCAGATTTAAAAAGAACCTTCTAATGGCGTTCTGGGTGGGACGGAGGACGCCGCGTCCCTTCTCCACGTGCTACCGGCAGCGTTGATGTTCGCTTTGATTGCGCCGCACGCCGCAAACAATCAGGAGGAGGAAACGCACTTCCGTAAACAAGGAGGACGCAACGTTCCCAACGCGTCGGCGAGAAGGAGGCCGGATGAACGGAGAGCCGAGAACCGGCAGCGTGAGAGCCGTAATTAGAGTCTTATCTACCATTCCAAGCAATTAGTGAAACAGAGGGGAACCCGTGTGCACACACACACACACACACACACACACACACACATAATCTACATAACCACCAGCGGGTCAAAGAGGCTGATTGGGCGAGCCACTCTGATGGTTTAACCTGCGTGACCCTTTAAACGACTGTCCTAATTGGACCGGTGGGGACGGGGGGGGGCCACCGGAGGGAGGAGAGGGTGCATAACCCCAGTGCACCCTCGCAGACAGACGCACCACAACAGAGTAATCCATCAGCACCGAGTGTGTCGCGTCTTTTGACATCCAAATATAAAGATCAACACCAAAACAACAAGTTGGCTATTGCCCAAAAGTCTGTTGTAAAGTCTCCAGTGTTTCCTATTAATTAAAAGACCGTTTCATAATGAACCGAAACATATTTTAACATTTTAGCGAGCCGAACCGGCGCGTGTCCCGGAGGTCCCACCGCAGCCTCCAATGCAGAGAGAATTAATAAAAACATACGTTTTACATTGTAGGAACCTTGACTGTCCACTTCCATGTTAGTCCTCTGACTTGAAGAGCAATCAAACATTTTACATTTTCACTTTTTTTTTTTACCACTTAAAATTTCAAGTTTTAATTAAATCGTTCATCCTGCTATTGATCTGAAATGGAAAACGTCCTTGAGGTGTTTCAAACAAAAAGCCTACTCAGGAAACTTAATATCATTAATGATATTAAATCAACCTCTCTCTCCGGGGGATCCGTTACACCCAACTCACCGTGAGCCTATTAGCATAAACCTCCCAGCATGCATTGTGTTCTGCGTTCAATTAAATCAAAGAAAGACATTTTCTATCTAATTCTTCTGAAGACCCGAATAGAGACCGTCATGTATCTTCATATTTCATTTCTTGCTCTTTTAGAAAAGAATTCCTGGTAAAGAATCTCAGAATGAGATGAGAATTATTGAAAACCGTCTTTTAGTCGCTCATTTAAGGTACTTACATTATTACATTGTGGGATTTACTTTTTTCACAGCTAGAACAAAACGTTGTGCGAGATTATTAATATTCTTTTGCTTCCCGCAGGATATTACAACCTCCTCTCGCTCCTCACGGAGGAGACGCCGGGCCGAGAGACTTTTCTTAGAGGACCAATGTGTGTGTGTGTGGGGCTCACGTCTTCACAATGTTGTCTTTAGATATAAGTGAGAAGCCTGACACACACACACACACACACACACACACACACACACACACACAGCAAGGTTCACTGAGCGTCTACACGTGTACGGGGAAGGAGAGCATGATGGGCGAAGTGTGCGTCTGTCCGTCTCCCGGGTGCTGATGTGTGTCGCTAACCACTGCCGGCATCTTCCGCTCACTTCCAATCGCGGCTCAGGTAATTGCACCCCCCTCCCCCCCCCCCCGACCCCCCCGACCCCGACAGTGTGTGTCGGTTGAAAAGGCGTTCGCTGTGTGGAGATGATTCCCCGTGACTATGGCGCCTCGGCTTGTTGACTCCACACAACGGGTGGTGTGTGTGTGTGTGTGTGTGTGTGTGTGTGTGTGTGTGTGTGTGTGTGTGTGGGGGGGGGGGGGGTCCAACACTCGACAGGCACACCTTTTTAATGCCATGCGAATAATAACTGAACCGCGTTAATAAAGCTCGGATCTCAGGGGTGAACAACAAGGACGATGTTCAAACTGCTCCAAATACATTTTGCTTTGAATGAAATTACATAAAAGACAAATTAATAAAGAAACACAAAGAACAAAATAAAACATAACAAGTGGAAGGAAATGCTTGTTTTTCAAAATCTTCAGATGCTTCAGTCTGTAATCTTTAAGCCGTTGATGCTCATCAAGGGTTAAAAACAATAAATACATTCCTGGCTTTCTGCAGAGCGTGTGTGAGCTCGTTTTTGCCTCCAGTCAGAATAATTAACGACCTGGGTCTAAATTTCATCATTTTCAAGCCGATTCATATGCGCAACAATACTCACAACCGGCCATTTATTGACCATTTATTGTCAATTAGGGAGCGTGTAGGGCACACACTGGTGATGCATACATGTAGATGGATGCACAGATTCATAATAATGTCTCATGGGTGATGAAAAACATCTGATTTGATATCACTGATTGTCCAGAAGTGCATTTAGTATTGATCGACTCTTTAATTAAGCACAATTATAAAACAACAACACCCACATTTTGGACACACGCCAGGCTGCTTTATATTCTGCCGACTCGGCGTTTTTTTGCCAACACGTCCAACCATCAAACAGGTTGTTTTTTATTTTTTTCAGATCGGGATACAATTCCAAAAACAGCCACTTCTCCAAAAGGACTTGGATTTGAAAGGGAAACAAAGCGACCAGACGGGACAAAAGCCGCGGCTAATCCAAAGCTAATCATTCGTAATGGAACACATTAAACACGATCCATCGACAGCCGCTGAATACCAACCGAACTCGGCTCGTTTATCTGCTCCGAGTCAATAGAAATGGAACGCTCCGCGCTGGAGACCCACCGCACACTTCCTGTGTGTAATTAATAGATACCCCTGAAAAGGGGGTAAAAAAAACCCCCAAAACCCTCCGGCATAATTAAAAGTAAACACCCCGAACTGCCTCGGCTCCACACACACACACACACACACACACACACACACACACTCGTCTGCATGAACACACACATTCAAGTCCCCGGTCGTGCACACGCACACACACACACACTCAGAGGGGTACCAGGCGCGCCAGCTGGCACAGCCCTGGGCCCCCGGGACCCCCGTGGCTCCGAGCGCTGTGTTTAAGACTCGCCTGCCCGGAGGGGGGGGGGGCCTGTCGCCAGGAGCTGTCACTCAAAGCCACAGGGGAGGGGCTTGGCAACAGGAGGGAGATGATGTCACTTGTTTACACTCCCCACGGGGCAGTGCTGTCGAAAGGCCAAGGTGTTGGGGGGGGGGGGGGGGGTTAAGATTCACCAGCTGCAGTGAACTTTACTAAATAATGTAAAAGCGTGCGGCGAAGGAGTCGTCAGGACCATCAATCTTTCATCTCTGGTTTGTGTGTTTAAAAGAATCTTGTTGCACAAAAAAAAAGATTATATAGCTCACAAGAAGGCGAAGGAGACTTCATGGCGTCCCTTCCTCTCATTTGCTTTCTATTTACTGTCCTCCTGCTGCACGGCGCCCGCTGAAGGGCGCTGAAGGGCGCTGAAGGGCGCTGAAGGGCGCTGAAGGGCGCTGAAGGGCGCTGAAGGGCGCTGAAGGGCGCGGCGCCCCACTTCCAGTGACCTTGGACACCAGATTGTCTGTCGGGGAGGTCGGCGCCCGCCTCCCCCCATTGAGATTCCACTGCATTTACATAACTGTGGCCCGATAACAGATCGGTCACTTTGGAATACTTCAAAGTATGAATTATTTAAACCTTTTACTTTTTTTTCATATATATATATAAATATGCAGAAAAAAAGAGAAGTCAGCCAGTGACACTTCATGCTAATGCTGCGCTTATGCTGCATTCAGAGTCGGATCAGATGCTTGAGCTCGTAGCCGGAGGTTAATAAATGGGCAAACACGAGTGTGTGTGTGTGTGTGTGTGTGTGTGTGTGTGTGTGTGTGTGTGTGTGTGTGTGTCTGGGCAAGTGGGAGTAGCATTTACAGCCATTATAGAACAATCCGTTTCGAGAGCGAGCCTAAAATGTGACAAATAGAATTGTAACCTCTTGGAGAGCGTGAACATGGAAACATTAGCACACGATCACACGTCTGTATTTTAAATGAAGGACTCTAGAGAGAGAACAAAAACACAACTAATTGTAAATGTAAACATATTTAAGAGCTCCAGAGGTCTCCTAAGTCGGTAAAGACAAACTTGTTTAAAGTTACATCCAACCGATAAATAAATGTGTTCCAATTATGGATTCAGCTCCACTGTTTGTTTGTTTGTTTGTTTGTTTGTTTGTTAGATAATTTGAAAGGAGTTCAACACGACTGTTTCCCGTCTCATCAGGAAGGACAACAATCTTCCAAATATGCAGAGTCGGTATGTTTGGTATGAGGAAGAGGAGGAGGGAGGGTGTGTGTGTGTGTGTGCATCGTTTAGAGCGCGGCGGTTTGAGGGTTAACCTCTTTTGTATGATTTTCTTTGCGGCATCGTGACACTAAGTTACCCTTATTGTCGTTTCTCTCTCAGTTTTCCTTTTCATCCATATTGTGACCCGTCTTCCTCTGGAGATATTAAGTTTGAAGGCTCACGAGACGACAAAAAACAACCAAAAACGGCCACAATTCAAATGTAAAAGGCTGTAAATCCTCTCTCATCACTTTAACTGGCAGCATTAGCGTTGGCTAGAGAGAGGAGGCAGATTGAGGGAGTCTTTCCACCAATAAGACCGGCAGCTGGACATTTCCCAGAGGGCTCCGGGGTATCGGCCTATCGGTGTTGTTAGCCGTCTTCTCCTTCTTCCCTTCCCTCGGAGCGTGAGTGCTGTCACACCTGTCAGCGGCAGCGGGTGCCGCGCCATCTACACCGACAGCCTCCCGGCAATAGACATACAGCGTCCACACTGTGTGTGTGTGTGTGTGTGTGTGTGTGTGTGTGTGTGTGTGTGTGTGTGTGTGGACAGGTGAGGCTTCAGTCAACAAGGGGCTCGGGGGCGTGAACGCCGGTTATTTATTGTTCGCCGTCTTTGAGTCTCGGCACTTCCTAATCAAACTGTTGTTCACGGTGTTTCATGAAGAGACTGAAAGTTGCACCGCAGAGAAATGTTTTATGCAACACCGACGGGGAGCGACGCTTTTTTTTTCGCAACTTTTACACGCATTGAAGGAGCGAAGAACTGTCGGGAAAAAAAAAAAGTTGTTTTATGTGCATCGCATCCACATGAGCCCCGGTGCCCACGGGTTACCCGTCTTTAAGCACAACACAGATGTGAGACGCGCCCCGTGTTGCTGTGAGCCCAACACGAGTAACTTTAAGCAAGAAGTTGACATCTTTTTTTAACTTTAGCACTCGGAGCGTGAATCGTCTTCGGAGAGCCGGCGATGTTGGGAACGCAACAGGAAGACGAGGCTCCCGGTGGAAGTTCATCTCGCGATGACTTCATCACAATTACAGCGTGAGAATTTTTCTTTGCGGTCGTACAAACAATGGAAACTTTTCACGTGGACGTGTATTAAACGCGGAGGCTGATACGGAAACTATTTTTGGATCAGAAGACAACAACATTTTTAATAAGACTGTGTTGTTAGTTCACTGTGGGTTCGTTACTACTAGCAACGCCTGTCACATGACTCATATTCAGAGATATTGATTAGTGCAGCTTCACGTTTGCTCGTCACTTGTTGTCCTGCCAACGTATTAGGCTTTATTAGGGTATTAAGTCTAATATTTCACAACCCTAGATTTTCCGGCCGTAACCTTGATGCAGAGAAGTTCTGAAGGTTGGCCCGGCCTCCCCGGGGGGTCACTGACATATCTCACGCCAACAGAATGCGACAGCCTGCGGGGGGCTTTGATTTATTACCGGCCTAATTAGGTCACCAGAGGCCAAGATTCATTTGACAGGAAACAGAATCAAGATGGCATCTTGCACCGTCCTCCCTCCACCAGCCGTGCTCATAATGCACATTAGCGCTCGGTGCCCTGGACCTCTACTGGCGGTGGTTTTAATATATGGAGATCTCCTCCATACATATGGAAACCTATGCTAATTGGAGTCTAAAGCTACAAATCACTGTAGTGCGGCCGCAGTAATGGCCCTCGCCGTGGGGGAGTCGGCGCGATGCGGCTGTGAGCCGGAGCAGCCGGCGAAGGCATCCGGACGCTTTCAGGAAGTGGAAAGAAAACCGGCCGGTGTGCCGACGCGACGCTCGAAAACAAAGCTCGGACGATGCGGACGATGCATCTTCCGTAACGCTGCGTCCCGGCGCCATCTCTCTCCGTCTCTGTGAAGCAATGAGGGGAGCAGCAGGCCCCTCCTGTCGGGCCATAAAGCTCCAGCCCATCCCGTCCGAGGGTCATCAATAACCCAGCTGCTGCGTTTCCACACCTACCCTTCATTCCCTAGCAACAGACAGGAGGTGTGTGTGTGTGTGTGTGTGTGTGTGTGTGTCTCAATACAATTTATACATTTGTGCTCTCTGTTGGAGTCCTTGAATTTGCTGCATTACATTGAGCAACGTGATGAAGAGGAATCTGTGGGTAATTAGAGGATTTAGAGCAACTTTCCTCCTCGTGAGCTGCGTCCACCTAAATATGAATAATGACAAATACTATTATGACAAAGGGAGAGAAATATAACGCGACTAATGTTGTTCGAATTATCATCCGTTCACGTGATGGTTCTTTTTTTTGTGCATAGCTGGGAATCTTTTTTTCATAGTTCAAGCGACTCTTTCACTTTTTGCGTGATTGTCTGCTGCAGCCCGAAAGCCCAAAAGCCCGAAAGCCCGAAAGCCCAAAAGCCCAAAAGCCCTCGTCGCCACTGAGGTGATGCTTTTGCTGCTAATATGTCGACGAGGCGTAAAATACTTCTTCTAATTGTCTCATTGTAAAGCTAAAGCATTTTTTCTTGGCAGTGAGCTGATTGTAATTGAAAAAAACAAGAAAACAAACAAGGTTAATCCTCATCTGACATAAAAGACACAATAAAGTGTCGAAACTATAATTAGCCTTCACGGAGGAAAGAGTCATAATGAAAGTCTTCGTATTTACTGGACTTTAAGATCCATAATTATGGAAAAAAATATATCTTTCAGTCACGAAAAAAAATTCTTCTGCAACGCGGCTACAAAGCCCGGCCGCGTTCCCTCGAGGTGCCGACCGACAAGCGTGTGCGGCTGCAACAAAGCTGACGAAAAGAGGCGAATCACGTCTTTCAAAGCCCCCTCGGGGAGGTGGGGGGGAGGGGGGGGGGGGGGGGGGGGTATAATCACGTAAGAGAAGCGACCACATGGTCCTCCATCGCCGCAGCAACAGAGGAAACAACCACCTGGCCAGCCTCCTTGTGCATTATTCACAAACCCTTTTTAAATGGACATTTTTTACAAGGTTGTGAAATTTGGCACACGAACGCACTGTGGAAGCCTTTTGTTTTCCCAAAAGCCTGCAGCCATATTTCAGATTTCATGATTCAAGCTGCCAGAAATCACTTCACACCAAAGTTCTGCGCGCCTCATTCTTTCGTCTGCCAAGCGCGTTCAATCCGAGAGCTCGTTGGGCGACTTTTCGGAGTCTCCGTCGACATTCGACGTTCTCGCTCTCCGAACTCAATGGAGGAGGACGACTACGTGGACACACGAGTCGAATATACAGTTAAAACATTTAGTGTTGCTGAGAATGAACGCGGTAATCTTTAAATAATGCATCTAGCAAAAAATAGCTTTTTCAGTGCGTTAAGTCTAAGCAGATTTCGCTGGTGCGTCTGAGAGAAGAAATATTAAGGACAACTATTTATAGGCAAAGTCTGCCTTCTGCTTATGACAGCAGAAAATGAGGACGCAAATATAATCTCTGCCTTTATTTCACCTGACTTATGTGGAACGGAGGTTTGGTGGCGCCTATAAGCGCCGCGAGCCAGAGGTATCTATACACGCCTTCCTAAAAATAGCCATGGATTTGAACCGGTGCACATATTGCAGAGCAAGGCTGCAAGCGTTAACGTTAAAAAAGTCTTTCATGGCATCCTAAAGGCCTTTTTGCAAATGATTCAACCCTTTTTATTGAGAACGTCTTACAACTTTGCTGCAGGTGTGAATAGTTTTGACATATTTGCATATTGCATTGGTGCGTCAATGCTATTTGGACACCGGCACTTTATGGGGGTATGAAATGGAAAAAGCCCCGTTAATTAAATCACTAATAACGATGTAAATAGGCCTTCTCAAAATGCCCGTGAGTTACACCTTCATGTGTTTGATATTATATATAAAATCTCCTGAACGGATTACGGTATCAATCTACCACATTAACGCCCTTAGTTCAAACTTCAAGCATTACCATTAGCAGCGTTCGACATCCTTCCTCTGACTCTTGGCCCTTTTGTTGAAACGCACTTTCCATCCTCTCCCATCTTTCACATTAACGACGTGACACCCCCTCAGTTTAATCTAATAAGAGTGAATCAGTTGATTGATACGCCGCCGTCAGAGGGAGGACTCCTAATGTGACAGAGACGGTGGCTAATTCAATATAGCAGCTTTGCAGAGCTCAATGGAGAGAGGTCGGACCCCGGGACGGAGATGTGGAGTACTTTTGTTACTGAGCCGGGGTGTGTGTTGAATAAGGGAGGGGGGGGGGGGGGGGTGCTCGATGCTCATTGGGTGACTTTGAGAGACATCTGACTTTGCTCCGTCCTTTGTGGTCGGCCGTAACTGTCGGGGATAATAAAAAAAAAAGAAAGAAGCGACAGCAGCTTATCTCCTGCCGTCTGCTGGCTTATCTACTGCTCGCCTATACGTCGATGGGAAATCAATGGCGGGGCCTTCAGTGCCCCGTCAATATAACAAATGAACAATTCAAACTAGCGCTCCTGAAGGAAGCACTCGCTCGGCCGTCCTCGGGGGGGCAGATGCACATACGGGTCAAGGTCCACGTGACGACAGAGGAAATGCTGCAGGGCAGAGAAACAACCACACGGGTACAGCCCAGGGACGAGGGCAAAGGTCTGTTACTTCCCTCTAAAAAAATAAAATAAAATGCACCTTCAGGCAACACAATCACTCAAAAGCTGCTCACGATAACCTCCATCAAGCCAAACCTCCTACAAAAATGCATTATTTAATTCATTCAATTAATTAGCCCTAATTAAGTCCACAAAACAGTGGCTTTACTCATTGAGTTATTATTCTAAACATACCGCATCGCCTGAATAGAGTGCCGACAAAGTGAGTCGGCTCTGGAATCTGCCGCCCGAAGCACTTTCGAAGAAATGTCACGGCCCCCGGAGCCGGCCAATTTCCAGAAACCCGCCCTTCGCCACACGCTTCCAACACCTCGCCGTCTTGTCACGCCAGTCTGTTCCGCCGCTGGGTTTTCTAACGTTTCGGGAAAAGGGGGAGCTCGTCATAAAAATGGCCACGTTGGATCCGCCTCCCCTTTGTTTGCCTTCAGAAACATTTCCCCCCCGAATCATCCGGCCTTTCAAACGCGTCGGGCTCACAAAGCCTCGGCGCGATTGACCTTCAGCGTCTCTGAGGAGACGGAAGCAGAGAGGACGACACTCAAGCTGAGAGCTCAATCAATACAATACCTGGGGATCAGAAGATGGCGAGTGGCTGCCCCCCCCCCTCCCCCCCCTCCCCCCCTCCCCGTTGCAAAGGTGATCTTGAAACCTCGGCTCGCTCTCTTTCTGTCCAAAACGTGGATAACAATGAGTTGCTTTGACATGGACGTGAATATATATTTTGGGAAGCGATACAATAGCTGTCATTGTTTTTTCCTCCTGAAAGCTGCTATGTCATCAAACGGCCCCCATGACTCACTTCGAGGAGGGCTTTTCAAACTCATGCTGAGGAACTACAGATCAGAGGGGCGTGAACGCTGGTCCGAGGTCAGCGCGTCGGGGGGCACAGATCAAGTGAAACGGAGAGCTTGACATTTGGAGATGGACGTATTGGCCTTCTGGTTACGCTCCTCAGGGTTGAGGTAACGGCGTCTGCACTGACATGTCCCTCAGAGAGACGACAGACCAGACCATAAACGTGCTTCTAGTGACCGTCAGAGCTCCACTTTGTCGCCTCATGGCTGGTTAGCTCTGACTACCGGCTCTATACGTGGGCGTCCTTGCCACTCAGAGGGTCACTCTCCCCACTTCCCTCCTCATTCGCATCGCTTCGGAGGTACAATGTGTTCACTTGTGTACCGTCAAGTGACCTTCAAGGAATTCAGCTGACGCTCGATAAGAGCATCAGGAGCTAGAAATATCTGAAACAACAACACGTGGCACAATCACGAGGCCGCCGAAGAGTGTTTTCCCACGAAAAAAACCCCGGTACAACCGCCCCGGGAAGAAGAAGAGCTCCAGTATCAGTATCTCGGTATCAAACGTGCAATCAGAAAACCCTTTATGGCAGAACACTTGGCTTTCATGCATCTGACAAAGTCTTTACTGGCGTGATATTGGCTGTGAAGAAAACAAGGAGAAATAAAGAAAGTGCGAGGGAGGAGAGTGCTGTAGTTACGACGTTCCCTCAAATGACCCCTCGTACTTAAAAAAAAAAAGGCTTTTAATATATCTGCAGCCAGTTTAAGCTGGATGGTAGCGTTTGGCAGTATAAAACGCACTTACTGCAGTAATGTGCGATCTTTGAGGATAAAAAGGTAACCTCTCCAACTCCTGAGAAAGAAAATTACAGGGCAGACGATAAATTCTAGGCCGCTACGATCCGCCATGAGACGGTCTGTGTTTGAGAGGGGTACGGCACATCGGAGGGGACAGATTGAACCAGTGTCGACCACAAACTCTCAAACGCCACTTCAAAACAACCTTCATCCGCATGCTTTTCATACCAAAAAGACACAAAGAAAAATAAAGCGTCTGGTTCAAGGTTTGACTGATTGAGGTGATCTTTTTGAGAACATCCTTTTGATACCTTGAAGTAGTCGCATCAACACTCGAGGAGTTCATTGGAATCCTTGAAACTCAAATCGATCTAAGAGCTTCTTCTTTGTGCGTCCCTAATGCACTGATGTCAGGAGCCCAGCAGATACCTCCAGAACAGCTTGGGGCCCATCCGACCGTGATGCCAAATGAGCGCTGGTGGCTGGCTAAGTGATTACTGCTCCTGTTAGGGAGGAAAGTGCTGCATGAGAGCAGCAGAAGGAACGCGATCATCCACCGACAGAGAAATCTACACAATTCAAAAGCAAAGAGCCCGCAGATTCAATTTGGGTTCCACAGATAAAACCCCGGAGACGGGTACCGAAGGGTTCCCCGAAGAGGAAACCGGACAAGTCTTTTGCCGGTCTCGTCCTTTTTCTTGGATGATTAACCGTTTCTTAATGGGTTAAGAAATCCTCGACTCCTCGAGATAAATGGACCCATTTAAAAACCAATCGTATTATCTGGAGGACGCATCGACACGGCGGAACAGCGGCTGTTTCCTTGAGCTCATTCTGGGCAGTGAAACCTTCACACAGGTGTTCATGTGATCAGGGATACAAAATACACAATCCCTTTACTTAAATTGAAATTATGAAATTGCTATTTTACATATGGCCAAACAAATACCTGATTCAATCTAAAACAACCAATCAAACGCCTCCTGGGGTCATTAAACCCCCCAAATTGCACTGGTGAGGTTGAAGGAAACCACTTGTGTCGGGCTACAAAGTGAAGGTAATATGATTGCTTTTCGTCAAAAATAATGAGAACAATTCCTCCCGTATATTAAGGTCATTTGTAATGGATTACGTTGAAAAGCTGACTGATATTGTGACACTGCAGACTACAAGTTTACGGTTTATTCACCAAACCTCAATATCATTTGTTCAATAAAAACAAGCATTAGTGTTAATAAAAGTGACACCAGCTAGTTTATTTCCGCCACAAAAGATGTCAGTCCAATTTCAACTTTAAAAAAAAAAAAAAAAAAAAAAAAGCAATCACAGGTTTACTTTTCTTTTTTCCTCTAAAAATAAAATTTTAAAAAAAAGGTGCTACGAATTCATTACATGTGAGAACGCCGGAAGTGTTGCGCGTTTCAATCAAAACGCCGTCCCAGTCACGGCGAGCCACAGCTGCTGGGTGCTGAATTGCTTTTTTTTCTTTCTTTCTGGATGCACATTCATAACCGGATACGCACATCTGTCATCCTGGAATGTGAACAACAACCTCTATTGTCTCCGGTGGAACCCGTACGCGCCTATCAATTACCGCACATTAAAGAGACGACTGCAGATGGCGTAGACGCCGTAAAGCGCCGACAGCCAGACACGGGCTAGAGGTCTGTGTGTGTGTGTGTGTGTGTGTGTGTGTGTGTGTGTGAACAAACAATGGTTGACTAACCTGTGTAGAGAATCCACATGGTGCAGGTTGCATGAAACACAAAGAAAAGAAAGCGATCGTTAGTGCCGTGATCACGATATCAAGCGACGCGTTGTGTACATTAGAAAACGATGTGATATTCTTTATGAATATTAGGCCGTCTTTGATCTCGAGCTGTTCCCAGAGCTTCCGCTGTGTGTACACGCATCCCACACCTGTCCTCTCCTCCCCCTCTCTCGGGGCTCGAGGTACTCCTTAATGATTTTTACTCCACTAGTCAAGAACAAATTAGCATCTCTGCTAGCGCGCCCACAATCAGGCGGCACAACTGGGAATCATCGGGGTGGTGAGGGAGAAAGAAATGAAGTCAGAAGACTCGGAAAGTTTACTTTTCTCAGAGTCGAGATCGATGGAGGGGAGAGAGAGAGAGAGATGGGGGGGAGAGGGAGAGAGAGAGAGAGAGATGGGGGGGAGAGAGAGAGAGAGATGGGGGGGAGAGGGAGAGAGAGAGAGAGAGATGGGGGGGAGAGAGAGAGAGAGATGGGGGGGAGAGGGAGAGAGAGAGAGAGAGATGGGGGGGAGAGAGAGAGGGAGAGAGAGAGAGAGAGAGAGAGAGAGAGATGGGGGGGAGAGGGAGAGAGAGAGATGGGGGGGGAGAGGGAGAAAGAGAGAGAGAGAGAGAGATGGGGGGAGAGAGAGAGAGATGGGGGGAGAGAGAGAGAGAGATGGGGGAGGGAGAGGGAGAGAGAGGGGGGGAGAGATGGGGGAGAGAGAGAGAGAGAGAGAGAGAGAGAGAGAGAGAGATGGGGGGGAGAGGGAGAGAGAGAGAGAGGGAGAGAGAGGGAGAGAGAGAGAGAGAGAGAGAGAGATGGGGGGGAGAGGGAGAGAGAGAGAGAGGGAGAGAGAGGGAGAGAGAGAGAGAGAGAGAGAGAGAGAGAGGGGGGGGGGGAGAGAGAGAGAGAGAGAGAGAGAGAGAGAGAGAGATGGGGGGGAGAGGGAGAGAGAGAGAGAGGGAGAGAGAGGGAGAGAGAGAGAGAGAGAGAGAGAGAGAGAGGGGGGGGGGGGGGAGAGAGAGAGAGAGAGAGAGAGAGAGAGAGAGAGATGGGGGGGAGTGGGAGAGAGAGAGAGAGGGAGAGAGAGGGAGAGAGAGAGAGAGAGAGAGAGAGAGAGAGAGAGGGGGGGGGGGGGGAGAGAGAGAGAGAGAGAGAGCTCCAGTGGTAATTAGCAACGTGTAAAATAAAGTAATGATTGCCGATACACTTCTGATGTCCTTGTTGTGCTGTTTGTTGTGGATGTGAGCTCAAGAAGAAAGAAGAAAACACTTGTTCACTTTAGACCGAAAGGACCCGGAAGTCAGTGATTAGGAGGAGGAGCTATTTCTACAGAAGGGTTTTGATATCTTTTTAAAGTTTAGAGTTAAACTGAAGCTGTCTCCAAAACTAATGCGAGGAACATTTTGAGGTGATTTATCTCTGTAGGCGTTAATCGGACGCGGTTTAAAGTCACGGTAAAATGTGTTTTTGTGTCGTTTCATAAGTCTTGCGTCACATCTCTGTTGTTCCCAGGTAACACAAACGTCGTCGCGTCACATTTTAAAACACAAGCTGAAAGGTTTGACGGCTTTTCATAATCCCGGTTTAGACGTGATCTTCAGGCAACAACAGAGAGGACACAGTAAATGATCAAAGAGATGTTAAACTGTGTACGGATGAGAAAGAGAGAGAGCAGAAGAAAGGATCGCGGACGTGGGAGAGTGAGTGAAAACGACACCTCCAGCCGCCTCCTCTCCAACATCCTCCTCCACCACGATGGCTGCCGTTCATCTTTCCCTGAGATGTGTACAGTTAGTCAGACTCCTCCACTGTGGCTACAGGTCTTTGGATTATGATATTTACAGCGCTACTCTGTCAATATGCTCATTTATTGATTTCAATGGTTCCGCTACAGCACATTTCAGTGCGTATTAGCACTAAAGAGAAGAAGTCCAGCCCGGAAACACAACGGTATCAATGGTTCTCACATGCAGGTTTTTAAAATTCTCTAAATGCTTTCAGACTTAATTTCTCGTCTTCTGTCCATACTTCAATAAAGCAATGTGACGTCCTCTGTTTTCCAACAACACAAGAGTGACATAACCGGATGGACTAAACCTGCCCAGACCAGGACCCGGACTTGACCCGATTGAACAACAAATGAATGGTAGACCCAGCTGGTCCGGTTTCAGGTGGACCGATGAATTTCACAATATCGTCTGAAAGGTTCAGAGAACTTTATTCATCTGAGCTTTGGATGTGGAGGTCAAGTGAAGAACAACATTCAGAAGAAGCCATTCAGACCTCTTTCCTCCACTAATGGGCCACAGAACACATCATCCTTCACCCATCTGGAGGATTCGCTTACCTTCCCGAGTGCATCAAAGCCGTATTAAGCTAACCAACCTTTTGAGGACATTGACGTCCACTGAAGGGGGGTATTAAAGGGAACCTGAGACAACCGCTCATTTCATCACAGACCAGCCATCTGAGTATTTAGGGGCTGTGAGCCGCTATTGATCCAGGCAGATAATTGGGTCCGTAATGGAAACGATGCTGGAGGTAGAGCTCCGAAGAGCCTTTTAAATATGATAAAGTGCACTGCTGATGGAGCCTCGTCGTGAAGCTGTCGATGCATCTTTTCAAATGTGTTCCCACTCCATCAGAATACAGCATGTGTTTGATGGCATCTTATTATGCAATAATCTGATCAAACCTACTTAGCGTTACATTATTATCTAAATAACGAACACGGGCTACAATCAGTTGAAGGATACAACACTAATAAGACACACAATGGATGCGAGACCGCGTGATTATGTCAGAAATGCTCCTCTTGATTATTTAGCTAAATATCACAACCTCAGCTATTCACCACATCAGTCAGGGTTATTTTCATTATTTCATAGCTGTTTCAACTCATAATTACACACAGTTTGAAAGCTCAGATCTTTTTTGTTGTTGCAACAATTAATGAATGTCGGTTTCTAGTCGCTACCGTTGTGTGAATATTAGGAGTTTGATAAAAAAACAAACATCTTCTAGAGAAATCAAGTGGAAGGAAAGAAGAGCGTCTCTCTTGAATGCTGCAGAATCGTCATCTGGGGACTATTAAAATGAAGTTTACACAAAAGCATCGCGTGCTATCAAAAGCAAAAATATGTTGCCTTTATATATTTATATATATATAAAGACTTGTTCTAAGTAAGAGCCATGACACGACGTGTTCATTCCTACTGCCTTTGCTCGCGTTACAATTCACAGGAAGCCAACAATGACTTCTTTATTACCGCGCGGCGCCGTTACAACCTCATCGTTATCGCTCTCTCATTTCAACCAGCAACAAATCTCCAAACGCCAGATGCTCATCCACTTAATTGCAGATTGCGACGGTATTTCTGCATTGGCAATCCCCGAAGTCGTGCGGGTCCACGTTGCACGCCGAGCCAAGTGAAGGAGCGGCGTCTTGATATACGGCGGCCAGAGTGCATTAGACACTTTAAAACGCGGGAACATAAAATTACAATATATGTGCTCTGTGATTGATTGTTTCGGGCTCGCCGGGGAGATTTAAAAAATCAAACCGGCGAACAAAGAGTCGTTTAAATTTCACATCTGCAAAATCCTTGGCAACTTTGGAGAGAGAGAGAGAGAGAGAGAGAGAGACGTCACCTTTTAAGACTCTCTTGACACTAGACGAGATCAGGTTTACATTTGAGGATACTGTTAACATCAGCCAAGGGCAAGCCGTGGCCTTTCAGAGTCGTGTGTTTCACAGAGAGGCAATCCAGCTCTCCTTTTTTTAATAATGGGGGCTGTGTGTCCTTCATAACTACAGCAGGACTCAGCTAAGTATGACTCAGCCTCCCTGAGGGCGAAGCAGCAGCTGATACAGAAAATGACTGAGAGGGAGAAGAAGACACATTCTGTCACGAGGCTCAGTGGGAGGTCTGCGTCTCAAAAAGATGAATGCAAAAAAAAAAAAGTTTGAGAGTTTGGATTTTTAGCAGAGATGGATTGTGATGTGGATGTGATAAAAAATCTAAAAAGAATCTAAAAAGAGGGGAGAGCAGAAGGCAAATCTTTTTTTGGAAGAAGCAGAATGTGAGAGGTGATTACTCAGTTCTGCCACATTCGCAGTGATGCGCCACCGACACCCATCAAGGAGTTGGTTGACAGAATGCATTAAGTATTAACATGTTGCTGCGGCGCAATAAGACTCCTCCGAGGGCCTCTACACTACATGCTAATTTCATTAGAGCTGCGATGCAAGAGAGACATCTTTGTATGCAAATGAGGCAGCTCAGTATAAGTAAATTACAGCGCGTGCCTGCCAAGTGTGTGATTATGGATGTGGGGTGTTTGCGCTGTAACACTCATCCGAATATGTGAAGCCTTTTTCAATGCGAGCTCTACAATAAAACTGTACATGAATACTAAAACTGAGGAAAATCTGTCATCCTGAAATCCCATTTTTGGGCATGCAAGTACAATGCACCACGGTACATGAAATGAGCTGTTCTAACATTTTACACAATGCAGTCATCCGTGTTCAAATACTAGCTGAGTACCACACAGGGTATGTCTTTCCAAATATGGAAACCAATGCAGTATTTAGAATAAAACATAAAAGGAGTTGATGGCGAATGGCACTTCAATTAGAAGAGATAACTTTGTAAACCTCACCTGCACGGGTACAAGTAACACAACACACAGTAGTAAGACAGCAGCTCACAGCAACGCTAACACGCTAACACGCTAACTAACAGATACTCTAAGAGTGTTGCTCAAGAGCCCATAAATACAATCAATCAGACGTGCCTTCTCTACCATTAATAAGAGCCTTGAGCTTTTCTGGTGAGAATCTGATTCAACAAGATGGCATCGTCTGCATAGAAGCGTACATTTTAATGTTGAGGAGAAAGAAAAAACCCAGGGAATGCCCAAATTGACATTATGATTACATCATATAATGCAATTAACAACTATAAGTACGTTGAAAGTGGGAGAGCCGGAGGGCTAGCTGGAGGCTGATTGCGTGCCAATCAGCTCGAGTAGGCGTAACATTGAAGGGATTTAATCTGTCAATATTGGATTTGCAGCAGCTGCAGTATTGATGAGAAACACTGAAAACAAAAAGCTGTGTGCGGTACAACGATCACAGTGTGTTTATGTCAACCAGCATAGCATTGTGTTGCTAACTGACACAACAGTATTCACATGTCACTGGTGACAATAACATTTAAATATTCCTCTGGTGCTACAATTTCAAAAAGATATTTGCAGAAATTAGTGCTGGCACTGGCGTTGCCGAGGCACCCACGCACACACACACACACACACACACACACACAACTCCTCATCACTACAGTGTGCATGACACTCATCCATAGAGAGCCATTCACATGCAAATGAGCATGTGGGGCGTTAGTAGCTGGCAGTGTGTTGTATTAGCTGACCAGAAGGAGAAAGATGGAGTTGGAGACTTGAGCCACTATATAAGAGATGAAGAGCTTCTTTGGGGGTCTCTCTGGCCTTAATGTAATACAAACCCTCCTGCTATAAGGAGGATATTCCTTCAGTGCAGAAGTGTGTTGTTTGATGTTGGACTCCACCTGATCAAAGGTGTTGCAGGGGGGCAGTTACTTCCTCTCTCCAGGGTTAGTGTCACTCTGCAGTTTACGCTGCTTTTCTACTGTAAACTGCATTGAACTGAACCTTTTGAGAGCATCAAGAGAATATGATCTAGGTAATAATATTCAAACCAATGCATTCCTGCGTCACACTGAAAAAACAAGAGTCTTAATTGTGCCATAAATATCCATCTTCCCACTCGCTGTTTCGTCTGGATGCTGAACGTTAACAGTGAACCATATAGTCGAGCAAAAATGGATTAACCCACAACATCACTGAAAGTTTTGTTTCCCGGGAGGTTTATTCTTTTTATACTCGGAGGGGCTGCAGGGCTCTTTATCTTGGAGAATAACTGAAGTACTTCAAGGTAGCAGCTAGAACACTGTCAGAGCAGAAGATATATATTTATATATACATCTTTTTTTTTGAAGGCTTAAGCAAAAGTCATATTTTTGGGTGCATTCGTAGGTTGTGCCTCAACACTTTTCCTGGTATATTGTCTTCGTTTCCCAAAATGATTTTTAGTGCAGAGGAAAGATGTAAGACTCTACTATGCCTCAACATTTCCACTCGTCTTTCACATGGAATTAATGCAACAGGTGCAAAGGAATCATCTTCGAGTGCCATAAATCTCATGTTTGGTTCAGCCGTAGATGTGAAGACTCATCCGCCTCCTCCTTACGGGCTTTCTGGGGCACGACGGATCGCCTCATATGTTCACAACACCAACAACAAACGTTTCAAACGTTTGTTCAAGTTGTCATTTATGTGAACAAAAGCACTTCTTTAATAACCTTATTTAATCACCAGTGAAACCAATCTCATCTCACATATTTAATTACTGTTTTTTATTGAAGCCCTCGTACTCTCCGACTTGCTAATTTTCCTGTCACAGATCCGACTTACTCTCTTCAGGTCAGCTTTGCTTTGCAAAGAGTGAATCGAGTTAAAAGCATGTTGGATGGTTTTGATTGCGTGAAAGCAAACCCTTGGAGATCATTATTCGTGGGATGGAGAGACTCCAGCTCTCCGTCTCGTAGACCCGAGGTGGTGAAGCGCGTACAGCAGGTGTGACGATCCTTCCCTCAACACCAGCTGGTTCGGACGCCGACTGACAGCAGAGGGCTCGCTGGAAGCACGCTCATAACCGGGAGGTCAATGATGTAGAAGGAAACTTTAACCAGTTTCCCCCCCGGAGAGCATTAGACTCTAATTTAATCTCCTTTGGGTTCCACCAGTGTCTGAATTAAACACCTGCTGAGCACGAAGCCCCAGAAGGTTCGTCTTCGGGGTAAATCAAAAGGGGCAGTTAGAGAACAGAAACATGTCAACGCCTTGTTTGTGTCCAGTCTGAAGTTCTGCTGACCCCCGTAACTCAAAGCATGAACGTCTTATGACATCACCGCATGCATGTTTCTCCACCTTCTGGACAAAACTCTCTTTGGAGAGCAGAAAAGCTTCAGAAGGTTTCAATGTCGTTCTTTAGTCACAATGAGGAAAATACAAAGTAAATATTGGTATATAATCAAACATTTGCAGAAGAGATGATGACAGAATTTGGAGCAGCCATGACCTCAGGGCTGAAGAGCGTAACCATGTCACCTCTCTCCCACCTCATGGTCCGTCCTTAAACTGCACACTTTGGGCTTTGAGATCACTTTTAAGATAACAACATGGAATCTGGGGGATTGTGGTGGATATTTTCCACAATTATTGAAGAGCAAACGACCCGAGCGGCACAAACAATGTGAAACCAACTGAAGTAAAGGCTGCTGTTGGGGAATAAAGTTGCTCCAGACATGAAATAATGCTGTGGGACCACAATCTAGATGTTTTGTCTGGTGGGCTGAAAAGTTGTGTTCGGATAACAGAACAAGATCACAACGTGTTTACAACATGATTGTCTCTCCACTGAAGTCCATTGAGATAAACATTAAGACCAGAAACCCCCAATGATTCTCTGTTGATATGTATTTTAAGAGCAGAACTGGATATCTGAGGGCATTTTGTTGGTGGCGAGATAACAATGTAAAGAAAGAAAAACCTATTCCCACAAGACGTGTCTGTCATCGCACTGTTAACATCAAGTGAATAGGACCATATTTAACTGGCCCAGGACCCCCGTGCTGCATTGTCCGTGTGTGTGCAGGAGAATATGTTACTGCAAAACAAACACAACAACATATCTGATCTACTTGGTGGGCAGGGAGACAACGCTTCCTCCATCTCGGCTGAACAGATGGAAAAACGACAAAGAAAAGCCGGAGAAAGAAAATCAATCTACTTTCCTGTGTGAGATGGAATTGGATTTTTGACAAGAATAAAGCTTTTTTTAAGAAAACAGTGGTGTAGCTCACCCTTCCCATTCCATGTTGTACATGACACGATGGTAGCGTGTGCATGGATCTCTAAAAACGGTCACGCTGCGTAATGGTGGTCTTTATATACGATGCATTCTCACAACAATGGCCTTCACAACGGCAGCAGCGCGGTGAAAGCAGGCTTCTCTTCTTCCCCGGTCGCTTTGATCTGGCGTTGACGCTTCATTCCTCCCGACTTCCAGCCGCGACTCGGAGGAGGAGGAGAAAAAAGGGTTCTGGTGTCGCAGGTTGAAGAACGTGGGCGTGAATCTGAATTGCAGTCGAGTGCACAGCTGCGCGTGTCACCAGATGCGACGGAGGCGGAGGAGGTTCTTTTTTTGGCGGGCGGCGCGTCCAGCTGTGTGCACGTGCACGGCGCGCGTTATCCGAGCACGTGCACACTTCTGAGTTAACTCCCCCCCCCCTCACACCCCTCTGGGAACTTCGTGGACATCCATTCCATCATCGATCGATTTCATTGGATGATTTGTCTTCATTAACGGCGAGCTGTATTAAAGCGATCCCTCGGGGGCCGCGAATGTGCCGATTCGTCTGGAATGCAAAGAGGGGTCAAGCTGCCGGCCGCCGCCATGTCGTGCATCGGCAGTAAAGACGGCCTGTCGGGGCTGGTTAGGGGTCTTATTTGATCAAACCGAGGAGAAAAGTTGGAGCGCTTCAGATCTCGGAGCTTGTTTTCACTGGAAGGCTGAGACCACTTCACGCCCAACACTTCATGCTGCTGACGCTCCATTCACATGTCACCATTATCCAGAACGCAGTGAAAAACACTTCAACGCCACGAGGGAGACATTGAAAAACAACAACAAGTGACATCATACTAGAGACATAGAGCTGGAATCAACATGCTGATATCACGTTTCCACAATAAAATAAACTCAAGACAAACATCCAACATATGAATTCATGTGCTCTAAATTTAAGGCAAATCTGCTAGCTTGCTGACGTTATTGTTTATATCAACTTAAAAAAAAGATATGTATATCTATATATATATATATATAGTGCCCTTCTAGTTTTTTAGTAATCTTAATCCAGAGTTTATTTGACAGCACTTAATTTTGTGCTTCCGGGACTTTTAAATGGCTTTTCATTGCTCCGGTAGTTACCGGCAACGCTTTTTTAAAAAGTTCCTTGAAGTGGTCATAAATCCATGTCGGCGTCATGTTCCACAGCCAGAGTGTGAATCGAGTCACTGGCAACGAGCACCAACACTCGAAGGCCAAACCGTTTGAGATGATCCCATGAAACCCGGTTCCTTTGGGTGCCCATCAACCCAAGCGCAAAAAGGCACGGTTTCCACGGCGACCCCCTGTTCCCGAAGACCGAACTCCGCCCTGTCGGCACCACGTGTCCTCCCCTCTGCCGACTTGTAACCGACCGTGGCTGACGGGCACCCGTCCGGTCCTGACCTCCTCCATCAGCGGGGCGAGGGTGCCACTCGGGCACCCTGTCACTCCTGGTCGCGCTAAGTGACAGTCAAACGCGGCCCATAGTCAACCGGCGGAACCCATTAGTGCTCTAACAGCTCTTACACAGTGTGTGTGTGTGTGTGTGTGTGTGATGTGATTCATTTGGAGGGGGAACGAGTGTGTGTTAACAGGGAGGTGTAAAATGTCAGCGGGGAGGGGGGGGGGGGGGGGGGGGGAGCGCAAGGTTCACGGGAAGTTCGTGGCAAATGTCTCTGGCTCACGCTCCCCCGAGTCCTACAGACCCCCCCCGTTCTACAGACCCCCTGTCCTACCCAACCCGAGTCCTACCCACCCCGAGTCCTACCAACCCGAGTCCTACCAACCCGAGTCCTACCAACCCCGAGTCCTACCAACCCGAGTCCTACCAACCCGAGTCCTACCAACCCGAGTCCTACCAACCCCGAGTCCTACCCACCCCGAGTCCTACCAACCCGAGTCCTACCAACCCGAGTCCTACCAACCCGAGTCCTACCAACCCCGAGTCCTACCCACCCCGCGTCTTACCAACCCCTGTCCTACCAACCCCTGTCCTACCAACCCCGAGTCCTACCCACCCCGAGTCCTACCAACCCGAGTCCTACCAACCCCGCATCCTACCCACCCCGAGTCCTACCAACCCGAGTCCTACAGAGCCCCCGTCCTACCAACCCCTGTCCTACCCAACCCGATTCCTACCCAACCCGAGTCCTACCCAACCCGAGTCCTACCCAACCCCCGTCCTACCCTCCCCGGGTCTTACCAACCCCGAGTCCTACCAACCCGAGTTCTACAGAGCCCCCGTCCTACCCACCCTGTACCCTGTGCACACGTGACAGCAGGTTCTGCCCCCGACCCAATGGATCTGAATCACTGGTCCGGCCTGACAGCTCCGCGTGCCGGGTGTTTGCGTTTATTTCACTGGCTTTTTTTTATTCCACTGGCTGTCAAATTTATCTTCCAGCTGTCAATGTTATGCTTTGTTTCTGTATTATATGCACAGTGCAAGGTGACCATAAACTCCGTCTGGGGGGGTGTAAAATACAGCGAGCACCATATTTTCTTCAGACGCTGACAAGGTTATTCATCTCAAGCTTTGGTTCAAACACCGTTTAAAGAATCCCATCACGAACCTTCAAAGAGTTAATAATTTAGCACTAATTTCCTAGTTATAAGTCGTTTCTCGATTCATCTTTAAATTTTACAGTCGGACCTTCAAAAACGCTGCAGTTGCAACTTTTTCACGCGTGCTTTGTGAATAATGCACGGGGCATTAAGCAGTAATGCTTGTTAAATCAGACACGAATGTTAAATTGTACTCACTAGTACTATAAATGATGCGTCGGGACGTTTTGTTAAACATCCCATAATCAGAACGGATTGTGTAGTTCCTTCAGCAGAAACTGCTCTAACCTTTGCTTTTACAGGCTTGTTCTTTAGTTCTTAAGTATTGATAATTAAATCCAAGCCTCAGTTACTAAACAGTTGCTTAGTAACTGGTATTTCTTCATACTTGCAGGTAACGATGATGTCGCTGCTTCTGCTACACAACAGATGGAGCACGCTAACGCTAATTGAGGAGTTTTATTTCATCCATCTCATTTGTTGTCGTCAAACTTTTTTCTTTTACTAAATACTACACAGCTCACATTGCTGGCTCGCATGTCCAAAGCACCTTTTACCCTCGAGGTAACGCCCTGGCACATGACACCTTGATGAGGACCGCGAGGTGAGAGGTCACCCGGGGTCCAGGACAGAAACATCTGCAAATTCACGGCCATCTTTTTCCGGTTTTCACATTAATTGCACCGTTGTCCCTTTATAAGTCTTTCATAAGCTCATAAAAGCAGCAAACAAGCCCCAAAAACCTGAATCTGGGGCCTTGGAATCCAATCTGAAGACAGTCCAATGAGCTGAGAGTATTACTGACGCCCGGGTCATCAGCTGTGTTCTGAGCCTCAGCCTGTGCACGTGGTCCTAAAGTCACCTTGCCCCCCCCACCCCACCCCCTCCTCGCCGACGTCACCTTGGCCTCGCTGCCCGCACGCCTCACCTCTTCATCAGCCAATGCGGACGAAGGGCCCTTCACACAAACGCTGGGGCTTCGGGGGGGTAATAATATCCTCCGTATTATATCATGAGGGCACCGAGGCCGTATGGCCCCGTGAACCTTGTTGGATTGATTTATTACAGTGGCGCTGATTTGGTTCTGATGGATGACTAACGGAGGCCTGCAGGACAGTTTGTTGAGTAAGGAAGCCTCAGTGTGATATATATAGATATCTATATATCTATATATATCTGCATTAGACGCGTCTCATCGCTGTACAAGACGCATGCGTCGCTCACGCTTCGATCATTTGCACGTTTAACGTCTCGTGTGACTAACGAGGCTTCAGTCACGGGGCTGTCGGACCCCCCATGCGTCCGTCCTCTCACCGAAACCCTCTCCCCGAGCCGCCAATCACACGGCCGCGGCAGCAGATCGTGAAGGTCGGTGTCAGAACCAGTAAACGCGTCAGGAATGTGTCTCGGATGAGGTGATTTACCCACAATTCACTTCTACAGATTTGAGATTGATTTGTATTTCTGCTGCTTTCCGTTGTTGGTGAAACACGACTTGCAGACGCGCTCCAGATCCAGAGGGTAATGAACCAGTTGCAGGCGGATACATTTTCATAAGAAAGTCTGCTGCAAAAGAGACGGCGACCTTTTTAATTTGAGAAGAAGAACCTCGCTGTCGTCTGGGCGTGTTGCCGAGTCGCCACCTGGCTAACAGCAGTATGACCACACAAGGATAAAGCCTCATGTCTTGAGATGGAGCCTCTTACAGAAATAAAGAAATAAAAGCGTGAGCAATGCCGTGTTACAGTGCAGTCTTCTACGCAGGTGAAACAAGGTGCAGACTAATAAGAGATGCACTCAGCTCAGAGGGCCACGGCGGACGGCGTGACGCACTCGACATCCAGCAGGCTTGTGTGTGTGAGGTTGTGTGTATGTGTGCGTCAGAACCCCTCGCTTCCTGTTTGTGAACACAAGTGTGTCACACTCTCCTCAATGAGATGAGAAAAAAGGGTGTGTATCCATTATCATCTTCCAGTTCCTTTTCAGATGAATTATGAGCGGTCTTCTTTGTCCTTAACGCGTCACAACTCGCTAAGTGAAGCATTACACTGATATTATATTATATCACACGTCTCCCGTTTGTTTCTCGTTCTGTCGCCGCGGCGCTCGTCGGGATTCTGACGGCGACCTCCATTGGATGAGAGCGTTGCCTCGTGAAATAGAAAGGACACACACTCTGCTACACTGACCCCTTTCATTTGTATTCAATGACAGAAACCTTTCAGCCTCTTTTGAGCGTGCCCGCGTGGTGGGTGTCGCCCCACGCTTTGTCACCCAAGGCGAGCGGCTGTCTAGAGATCCACTCCAACAGCAGCTCCCTCACTTGGCAGCCGCTGCATGAAGCAGCAGATGAACAGTGTAATGTTCTGAAAAGTTATGTTCTTCGTTTGTTATATTTTAAATGCCAACCGGCCTCCACCATCACACATGAAGAGTCTCTCGTCCCGACTCTATGAGACGAGAAAATGGAAAGTACGGTGGCCCCGACGGCTCAAACTGAGGCGTCGACGAATCACCAGCAAAACGGAGGCCACATCTTGAGTGTTTTTTCAAAAGCTGCAAAGACGCGACATGAAAGCAATGCAAAATTAATGCGGCGCATGAACACGAGCGAACATCGTTTACATGCGTTAAAACATGTGTTCTCATGGAGTGTTAAGTGAGAAACGTTGTGCTAATTGGTGGAGATGTGTTCCTCATTTTGCTTATGTTTCGTAAGTGTAGTTTTATTCTTCATTCGAGCTCAAATAGAATAAATAAATAGCGTCAGAGAACAACAAGTTCTGTTTTGGTTCCCTTAAAAATCAGATCGAATCCACTCCATTCACTTTTGGTGCCGAGGAGAAATGACTTCCAGCCTGCTGCCACACACACACACACACACACACACACACACACACACACACACACACACACACACACACACACACACACACACACACACACACACACACACACACACACACACACACACACACACACACACACACACACACACACACACACACACACACACACACACACACACCTGCTATGTGATTCCACAAACAAACAAAAAGGGGGAGTGGTGTCAACACGGCCGCCGTGCACATCGTCCTCCCACAGCGCCTCGCTCAAACACGGGTAAACCTCTCACGACGCACAACCGTGAAGAGGTCATCGGGGTCGCGCGTCACGTGCGCGCTCCTCCTCTACACGGGCCGTGTTTACGTGTCTCTGGATGTCAACATTGAACACCACTCCAGGGTCAGCGCACAAACTCCCACCGGCGCGGCTTCAGCACCCCCGAAATTAATATTAATATGCATGTGTGCACTCGGCCTCATTGACGCCTGTCTTCGCATATGCTAATGAGGAGGAAGAGGAGGGAGGAGAAAGGGGGGCTTGAATGGTGGTGTGTGTGTGTGTGTGTGTGCTGAGAGGGGGGGGTGGGCAGTCATCCCCAGCGGCCACATGCAGGTGTTTAAGCTCGGCTGAGTGAGAGCGCTTGCCCTTGAGCCGGCCCACGGTTAGTGCCGCGTTTGACTGATACTTCACCTTTCAGCGGGCTGCAGGGGGATGAGGGGGGGGGGGGGGCTTGAAGTGGGAGGTGGGCGAGATGACGAGAAGAGCGCCGTGGGTTTGCACGGACAAGAAGGGATGGAGAGAGGTCGGAGTCAGAGTGAGGGACTCAAACCGAGCAAAAAAAAGGACAAAAAGAGCTTTTTTTTGGTTCGATTGAAGACTGTAATGAATGTTTATGTTGTTCACCGTTTAGTTCCCTAAAAAAACTGTTGTCTGTCTTTCGAGTGGCATTCAGGGGCCGTTGGTACGACTCTTCGTCTGCTTTGGGGTTACATCGCGTGCCTCTTGAGTCGGGTGCTGTTGATTCAGCGGCGCCACTGGAGACACGTTTTGTTTTTTTCATCAACCGCAATAAAAAAACAACTAAAAACAACATCGAGATGAAGACGAGATTCCGTCGGCTCAAACTCACCGAGAGAGAGACGGGTAAGTCTCGTGGTGGCTTGATTGATGAGCCTTGTTTGTTTGTTTGTTTGTTTGTTCTACAGTCTCCGTCTGTTTGTTCTTACCGGCTGCGTTCATGCTCACCAACGCCAGTAGGGGGGGCTGTCGTTCCTAAAGCGGATCATTCTGCTGCTTTATGATAAGACGCAATGAAATAACCTCGTAAAATGAGAAATGATTACGGTTTGGTTTTCTTGTCGGTGACGTTTATTGCGTCCGCGTAAAGTTGTATTGAACAACATAAAACGTGCGTTGTGTGTTTGTGCTGGACTTCCTTTTGAAAGTTACGAGCTCAGAAACCAGCGAGGCTTATAATTAAACAGCTTTAACATTAATGAAGTCCGACTCGGCTCTCCCTCCGTCTCTGGTAATCTACACTTTCACGGCTTTAGTAAATATTTGTTTGCATGCTAGCGCGTCTCAGCGGCGTGCGTCTCAGCGGCGTCTCAGCGGCGTGTGTCTCAGCGGCGTGCGTCTCAGCGGCGTCTCAGCGGCGTGTGTCTCAGCGGCGTGTGTCTCAGCGGCGTGTGTCTCAGCGGCGTCTCAGCGGCGTGCGCCTTAGTGGCGTCTCAGCGGCGTGCGTCTCAGCGGCGTGCGTCTCAGCGGCGTGCGTCTCAGCGGCGTCTCAGCGGCGTGTGTCTCAGCGGCGTGTGTCTCAGCGGCGTGTGTCTCAGCGGCGTGCGTCTCAGCGGCGTGCGCCTTAGTGGCGTCTCAGCGGCGTGCGTCTCAGCGCCGTGCGTCTCAGCGCCGTCTCAGCGGCGTGCGCCTTAGTGGCTTTCTGAGGCGTTAAACAGCTCGGAAACACACATTTTCATGGATCAATACCTCCGCCACGAACACGTATCCACGCGCAGTGCAAAACAATCCGCATCTGAATGAAAAGACTCCTCCGTGTTTGATCTTGATTAAACATCTTGTCAGATTTGTATGATTATGGAAATCACCTCGACTTTTGATTTTTGGCAGAAGGCGATAAAAAAAACCGAGTCAAATCAAACTGAGCCGATTTCACAGCTTTGGCGTTTTCCTTGAAGACGGGAATACATCTGAAAACGATGTTTTGCTGACGCCGTGGCAACGCGGCGACAACCCAAACGGCTCCGGTCGTGAAAAAAAATAAATAATAAAAATAATCTAAGAGCGTGTTGTTAAGAATAACGTTGGTTCAAAGTGAATCAAAGTCTAATGGCTTCTTTTTGATAAGCAGCAGGGGGCGTAATCCGTCCTCTCCCTCTTCCCGACGTCATCCTTCTCTTCTTTCCAGCGTGAGAGATTACACATGAAACGCATGTTTTTTGTCAAAGTGGATATCGTTTTCAAAAGAGCAGCCTGTATCCTTCACCAATGATGTCCCTCCAAGTGTCTGAACAGGAAACTTATTTCCTTAAAGCAACTTATGTCGGCTGTGGCGTTGCTAGCAGGCCCTGAACACGTCTGTGTGTCTGAAGTCAAACACACACATGGCCCTCAAACCCTCAACCATCCCTCCAGAGTCTCACTCTGTTCCCCTGACCAGGTGAAGACCGTTCACTTCAGGGATCAGATGTGACACCCCAAAGTCTTGCTTTTCTCTCTCGTTATCAGCTATCACACACACACACACACACACACACACACACACACACACACACACATATACTGTATATAATGGGCTCAGGACACAAATGGGGTGCTCTTGCTGGGGGAGGTGTCACACATTCCTGTCAACTATTTAAGCCCCTCCTCCAACATTATGTTCCAGCCCCCTTGTGCTCCTTGAGAGAGGTGCACGAGCAACTCACCAAAAGAGTTGCTCGTGTCATCCTCACAGTTGCATTGAAATAGCATCACTGACCCCCCCCCCCCCCCCCCCCCCCGGAGACCAGGCTGAGGGTCTCTGGAGGAAGCTTGGTTTCAGCACCACAGACAGCGCTACTGCTACTAGTGTGCTGGGGCGTTTCAGCACCGGCAGCTGGACAGCTCCCCCTCCAGCCCGCCCCAGGAGGAAAAGGGGCGGAGCTGCACTCGACCGGTTTGACTGACAGTCCACGGCAACATATGGGATGCACGGCAGCTAACCGCACATGTTGGAAGTTAACGCGGCATGTGACATACAGGACACATGAATATGTATATATGAATAACATATATCTATATGTTGTTTATTGGAATGCTTAATGGTTGTTGCCTTGGATCCGGTGTCAAAGTCACTCACGACTCATAAAACTCAAATTACAAGCCATTAAGTTGATCCAAAACACAGAAAGGCAAAAGAGCCGTAAAGGCAAGAGGAGAGACACAATAACACACGCACACACACACACACACACACACACACACACACACACACACACACACACACACACGTCCTTCCTGTGAACCTCGTCGTCACAGTGGGACTGTGGCCTGGAGGTTCAGCAGAGAGGAGGTTACAGCAAGGTCGCCTCTTTCATGCCCCGACCGGCGGGGAGAATCTCTGTGGGCAAAGTGAGAGAGGAAGGCGTTCCGCTCCCTTAACGTCTCCCGGTGAGGTGCCCTTGAGCAAGACACCGAACCCCACTTTGCTCGTGGGGAATAGCCGAGTGGCCGACAGCAGGGCGGTCCTCCGGTGTCACTCTGTGTTACAGCGCGGGTGTGAAAGACGGGGACGGTTGTAACGGAGGATGAGAGCTCGGTCAGAGAATCCCTGGACAATATTTCTTTTTTTAAGGTCAGCGAGAGTGCTTTTCTTTGGGAGTAACGCGTTGTGAACGGAGTTGAAATGACGCCAGGTTCAAGGACAATCCGCCGCCCCGTACGGCGGAACCGTAAAAGTGTGAAATCAAACAGACCAAAAGCTGGAGTTGAAATAACAGGGAAACAAAAAGCTGTCAAAAAAAAAGAAAACCCTTAGCAGGACCACCTGACCCAGGTGTGCACGTGGGGTCCAGGACGGCGTGCAGGATTAAACCAGTTGTTAAACTGTGCGAGCCAGACTAATCACCAGAGGCAGAGAGACAACAAGAGGCCGCGTGCGCTGTGATGCGAGCAGACAGCAGCTTCTCGGAGGCTTTCACATGAATTAAGCTCAAAGTGAGGCCGGGCGTACGCTGACAACACCCGCTTCTACCCCCACACACACACACACACACACACACACACACGCCCCCCGCCGGGCCAAGTACCGCTTCAGAGGGTTCCCTGGAAGCCAAAGGTGAGGGTTTAATTGGTTCACACTAGGACACACAGCAGGCGTTTTATCCTTCATTCCGTGGCGTTTAATGTTCATTCATTCTATCAAATCATATTGCTATAAGATGTGTGATTTCAGATCATGAATACATTCACATGCGCCTCAAAAATGATGCATTTTCAAAAATGTGCACGTTGGCTTGTTGCTGACGAGTCTCTCCAACTCTCCCGTTACGCAGTCGCTCGGATTAGAGGTGCGACGCACCGGCTGAATGCAACAAGTGCACATCTGCTGCCTGGGAGCTGTCGCAACAGAACATATGTAAATGATATTTAAAGCAGGCTGGGGGGAAGTAAGGACACGACGGAGTGAATATAAATAAGCCGTTCGCGTCTCGGGAACGTGCGGAGGCAGGATTTGTCTTTTCATACCAAAGTTCAGAAGAGGTTTGTGGCTCCGGTCAGCTCCCAGATGCCAAACTGTGTGAATGCATTACATCATAATACGAATGCATCATGAATGCATTCCATCATAACACTGAAAACGCTGCCGTCTACGTGCCTCCAGCCCCACGCCCTGCTCACCGTGGAGCGCTGGGCAAAGCTGCGGATTAAATGTCTCGCTCAAGGGTTCGTGAACAGAAGTTGCTGATTGAGGCGAAAACATTTCTCCACCACGAGTCTGGGATTTATTTCATGTGCAGAAAAGAGGGAATTAAAGTCTACACATCGAGGATGAGACAACGGATCCCCCCTTATCTCCCCAAGGAGAATTATTTGAATATCAATACGGGATCCCGTCTCAGCGGCGATGAGACATGGAATATTTGTAGGTATAGCAGAAAGAAGAAGAAAAGAAAGAAGAACAAGAAAAAGAAAAGGGGATCAGGGACACAGTGACTGACTCAGATGGGGAAAGAAAAACAGGCTGAGAACGAGAGGAGAGAACCAGGGAGAGAGAATGAGAGAATGAGAACGAGAGAATGAGAACGAGAGAAGAGAACGAGGGAGAGAGAATGAGGGAATGAGAACGAGAGAATGAGAACGAGGGAGAGAGAATGAGGGAATGAGAACCAGGGAGAGAGAATGAGAGAATGAGAACGAGGGAATGAGAACGAGGGAGAGAGAATGAGGGAATGAGAACGAGAGAATGAGAACGAGGGAGAGAGAATGAGGGAATGAGAACCAGGGAGAGAGAATGAGAGAATGAGAATGAGGGAATGAGAACGAGGGAGAGAGAATGAGGGAATGAGAATGAGAGAATGAGAACGAGGGAGAGAGAATGAGGGAATGAGAACCAGGGAGAGAGAATGAGAGAATGAGAACGAGAGAATGAGAACGAGAGGAGAGAACGAGGGAGAGAGAATGAGGGAATGAGAACGAGGGAGAGAGAATGAGAGAATGAGAACGAGGGAATGAGAACGAGGGAGAGAGAATGAGAATGAGGGAATGAGAACGAGGGAGAGAGAATGAGGGAATGAGAATGAGAGAATGAGAACGAGGGAGAGAGAATGAGGGAATGAGAACCAGGGAGAGAGAATGAGAATGAGGGAATGAGAACGAGGGAGAGAGAATGAGGGAATGAGAATGAGAGAATGAGAACGAGGGAGAGAGAATGAGGGAATGAGAACCAGGGAGAGAGAATGAGAGAATGAGAACGAGGGAATGAGAATGAGGGAGAGAGAATGAGGGAATGAGAACGAGAGGAGAGAACGAGGGAATGAGAACGAGGGAGAGAGAATGAGGGAATGAGAGAATGAGAACGAGGGAATGAGAATGAGGGAGAGAGAATGAGAATGAGAATGAGAGAATGAGAACGAGAGGAGAGAACGAGGGAATGAGAACGAGGGAGAGAGAACGAGAATGAGAATGAGAGAATGAGAACGAGAGGAGAGAACGAGGGAATGAGAACGAGGGAGAGAGAACGAGGGAATGAGAATGAGGGAGAGAGAATGAGAACAAGGGAATGAGAATGAGAGAATGAGAACGAGGGAATGAGAACGAGGGAGAGAGAATGAGAATGAGAGGAGAGAACGAGAACAAGAGAGAGAATGAGAGATTTAGATTTAGGCCGAGTGAGTGTGAAGGCAGCAGCTCATCATTAGCACAACCCCCCCCCCCCCCCCCCTCCCCCTCCCCCCATATCTGCATCCGAGCATCTAAACGTTATCGAACGGCCGGCGGCGCTACGAAGAGGAGAAGAAAAGGTGGAATTGCATTCCAACGCCTCCGATTAGGCTGATCAATGACGGCCTGTTGGAGTTCTGGAGGAGGAGGAGAGGAGATGATAATGAAGGCATGATGAGGATGTGACGGAGGGAGAGAAAAGACAAAAGGAGAGGAGAGAGGAGATGGTGCCGGGTGGGGGAGTCAGACAAAGGATGGATTGGAAGTGTGCTGGAGAGCGATGCACGAAAGGGAGGAAGAGGGGAAGTTGGATCGGGGCCGATGGGGCCGATTATTAGCCGAGGAGGGCACAGGTGGAGAGGAAGCAGGAAAAGACAACAACATCTCTCCTCTCCTGCCGGTGGTGATTTCCCGAGAGAGGGGGGGGAGGAGGAGTGGGGGGGCGGGGGGGTATCCGTCTGTCTCGTTTCTTTCTCCTTTCCAGGTTTCACTCTGTCCAACGACATCCAGGTGGACCGGGACGGTCTGAATATGTCACATCAAACAGGGATATTCACCGACGCTCATCTCATCTTAGTGCACACACACACACACACACACACACACACACACACACAGGACAACGTGGAGGCCGTCCACAGAGCAAGACGCATGGAGGATGGATGCGGTCGCCTCCCTGAGACATGCGGCGCACATCCAACAGCAGCTCTGAGTCTGGGCACGCGAGCAGAGAAGACATTTCATGCTCAGTGAGAGCCACAGGTGTTCATCTGAATATGCATTTAAAACACACACACATTTTTTTATTTTTACGAAATCCACAATTCTCTTTTTAGGAGCCCCGTCTTCCTTCGTGCGACCACAAAATAAATCTGAACTCGACTTTGGGAAAACTTTTTTGAAGAGAACCAAGAATGTTGGATTTGTCCTTAAAGGACGTTTTAAAGGGCTTTTCAAGGGCTTTTCAAGGGCTTTTCAAGGGCTTTTCAAGGGCTCCAAAGGTTTCCAAGGGTTGAAAAACAAAAAGTGCCTATGTCGTCACTTTTAATACAATGGGGGTTAAACGAGGCAGTTTAACCTCAATGTGTGCTGGAGGAAAACCTTATTAGCCTTTTACAAACAACATCAGTTTGTCTGTGATTAAAAATCTGCATCTGTACTCTTTTAATGGAGGTTGTCTGCGTCCGTGACGCGCCGCGATCTGATTGGCTGTTTGCCAGCATTACAAGAGGGGAGGGTTTTATTGGGGGGGGGGGGTGGCTTTGAGAGCTCTGCAGCACTGGGAGCGTCCAGATGGTTGTGATTTATGGACCTCTCAGAACGGTGGGCCTAATGAGCGCGACTCGACATGTGTTCGGGACGGAGGACCGTGTTCGGCCATCACTGGGGGGGGGGGGGGGGGGGGGGGGGGGGGGGGGGGCGTCAGAAGTACTAATGGACGGTGGAAGACAGGAATCCATCTGCTGCATTGGACGCAAAGGGATCAAAGTCCAGTCTTGGAGTCCGAAAAGGAACAATAATTTATCTGTGAACATTAATTCTCTCAACAGGTGCATTGTACGCGTCCCTATTGCATCACCATCCATCCATCTAAATATCCCCCTTCATCACGTTCCCATCTCTAATCCAACCGTTAATATTTTTGTCAACTACTTATGTGATTACTGAGCTATTTGCACAGCAGCAGCAGAGATTATTACAGTTACCATTTTTAAAGTAGATCAGTGTAATCCCATTACGTGGATGTGTTGCTCCTGCACCCAGCAGCACGCTCCAGGTGAGTATTAGCAAAAGGTTAAATTGATAATGCACGGTGCATTCAAATATGGCAACTTTTGTAGGAATTAAGAAAATCCGCCCTGCTTATAAAAAGACGGCGTTTTGTTTTTCCCCACGTAATCCTCCGAGAGAAGCCAAGCGCGTACGTCGATGACATCCACCCGACATCAACCCCGCGCTGCTGCAGGTCGGCGGTCACGAGCCGAGCGGCGAGACACGATGACGCCGAGCATCGAGACACGATGACGCCGAGCACCGAGCGCCGAGACACGATGACGACGCCGAACACCGAGACACGATGACGCCGAACACCGAGACACGATGACGCCGAGCATCGAGACACGATGACGCCAAGCATCGAGACACGATGACGACGCCGAACACCGAGACACGATGACGCCGAACACCGAGACACGATGATGCCGAGCACCGAGACACGATGACGCCGAGCATCGAGACACGATGACGCCGAACACCGAGACACGATGACGACGCCGAACACCGAGACACGATGACGCCGAACACCGAGACACGATGACGCCAAGCATCGAGACACGATGACGCCAAGCATCGAGACACGATGACGACGCCGAACACCGAGACACGATGACGCCGAACACCGAGACACGATGACGCCAAGCATCGAGACACGATGACGCCGAACACCGAGACACGATGACGCCTAACACCGAGACACGATGACGCCAAGCATCGAGACACGATGACGCCGAACACCGAGACACGATGACGCCAAGCACCGAGACACGATGACGACGCCGAACACCGAGACACGATGACGCCGAACACCGAGACACGATGACGCCAAGCATCGAGACACGATGACGCCGAACACCGAGACACGATGACGCCGAACACCGAGACACGATGACGCCAAGCATCGAGACACGATGACGCCGAACACCGAGACACGATGACGCCGAACACCGAGACACGATGACGCCAAGCATCGAGACACGATGACGCCGAACACCGAGACACGATGACGCCAAGCATCGAGACACGATGACGACGCCGAACACCGAGACACGATGACGCCGAGCACCGAGACACGATGACGACGCCGAACACCGAGACACGATGACGCCGAGCACCGAGACACGATGACGCCGAACACCGAGACACGATGACGACGCCGAACACCGAGACACGATGACGCCGAACACCGAGACACGATGACGCCGAGCATCGAGACACGATGACGACGCCGAACACCGAGACACGATGACGCCGAACACCGAGACACGATGACGCCGAACACCGAGACACGATGACGCCGAACACCGAGACACGATGACGCCGAACACCGAGACACGATGACGCCGAGCATCGAGACACGATGACGACGCCGAGCACCGAGACACGATGACGCCGAGCACCGAGACACGATGACGCCGAGCACCGAGACACGATGACGCCGAACACCGAGACACGATGACGCCGAGCACCGAGACACGATGACGCCGAGACACGATGACGCCGAGACACGATGACGCCGAGCATCGAGACACGATGACGACGCCGAACACCGAGACACGATGACGCCGAGACACGATGACGCCGAGACACGATGACGCCGAGCATCGAGACACGATGACGACGCCGAACACCGAGACACGATGACGCCGAGACACGATGACGCCGAGCACCGAGACACGATGACGCCGAGACACGATGACGCCGAGCACCGAGACACGATGACGCCGAGACACGATGACGCCGAGCACCGAGACACGATGACGCCGAGACACGATGACGACGCCAAACACCGAGACACGATGACGCCGAGCGCCGAGACACGATGACGCCGAGCGCCGAGACACGATGACGCCGAGCACCGAGACACGATGACGCCGAGCACCGAGACACGATGACGCCGAGCACCGAGCGCCGGCCAAAAGTCATGAGGAGGAAATTAAAAAAGGAAAAGTTAGAACAAAGAGACGGAGTTCAAACTTATGTTGCATCATGAGGGTGTAATGATGCTGCGGAGGAAAATAAATACACATAAGAAACGACTTAGATGCAGATTTGTTGCAACGCTACTGATGATTGTTGCGTCTTCTTTTTTTCTTCTTCTCCACAGTAGATTTAATTTAGCCCAAAAGGATTAAAAGATATGGAAATGCTGGTCCTGTACATAAGAGTACGTGCATTAAGTGGAGATACGACAATTTAATTAAAATAAAAACATTTCTTGGCAAGAACCAGTTGCCGGGCAACCGGCTGGAGATTCCAGGAAGTTACTGGTCCCGGCCAAGAAATAGTCTGGCACACACGAAGCCCATAAGAGCCGTGTGACGGGTTTACACACTTTGTACAGATTTCACAAACGAGATTAAACAAAAAGTCAATCAATTAGAGGCGCCGCTGTATCACGTCTGTATGCTAAGCTAAGTTAGCTTGGCAGTAGCTTTATACATGGTGTACAAACCCCAAAGAATGCCCCATTAATGTAAGGAGGAATGATTACATTGTTATTAAATATAGTTTAATCAATGGCGATCCCAAATAAAGCTTTGTTTCCGTCAGAGGAGGAAAACAACCGAGAGCCCGTTAACGCTCTAAAAACACTCATTTTAATGTGCATCACTTCAATAACACAACCATGGAAACTAAGTTGTGATTTATCAAACGCAGTTCTCTCCAATAATCAATTAAATATGAAAGGCATGTGGGGAAATCACAAATGATGGCGCTTTTGCTCGTCATTTTATGAAAAGATTATGCAGAGACACAAAAGGTTTGAGGAACACGCTCTGCAGAGGATAACTGAGGCTTCAGGTCAGGAAAAGGTCGGCATATCTTCTGATGCTACAGGAAGAGGAGGAGGAGGAGGAGGAGGAGGAAGAAGAGGAAGAGGGCTGTTTTTAATCAGGCGCTAAAAAATGTTATTAGACAGCCTTCTCGCCTGCAAATGAGCCGGCCCCAGTGCACCCTGGGAAAGCCTCCTGTAATTAGTTCTGAGAACTCACCTGTTACTGAGAGAGAGGAAGAGGAGAGGAGAGGAGGAGGAGGAGGAAGAAGGAGGAGGAATATGGGGAGGAAGAAGAAGAGGAGGAGGAAGAGGAGAAAGAAGAAGAGGAAGAAGAAGAGGAGGGAGAGGAGAAGGAAAAGGAGGAGGAAAAAGAAGAAGAGGAAGAGGAGGGAGAGGAGAAGGAAGAGGAGGAGGAAGAAGAAGAAGAGGAAGAGGAGGGAGAGGAGGATGTGAAGAACGCACATTTACACTGAATAGATCTAAATATATGAGGAGGAAACGTCTGAATTAACTCCAGCATTCGCGCACACACACAGACACACACACACACACACACACACACACACATACACACACACACACACACACACAAAAAGCTGAGACAGGTAGAACCCAAACCACAGTGAGACTTCCTGAATATTTCATAATGTTTTCACTGGCCTGTCAGGAGCGTCGAAGTAGTGTGTGTGTGTGTGTGTGTGTGTGTGTGTGTGTGTGTGTGTGTGTGTGTGTGTGGGTGTGTGTGTGTGTGTCAGGCCATTGGCTGTCAAGGCGCTGCTCTCTGGAGACTGTGGCCAGCAGCTCTCTTGACCAGCTCAGTCAGCAGGTCACATGACGAGTGCCACGCTTAGTTAAATACTGGGGAAAATATATATATATATATATATTTTTTTTCTCTTTAAAAGTAGAACAGGAGGTCAATCAATTTCTGATATGCAAGACAAAATATCTTAATTTCAAATATTATTATTAAATGTCACATTTAGTTTGTGATCCATTTTTTATATTAACATATTTATTTGTGCAGCTTTAAATAACTTATGTTCTTAGTTTCTGAATGGAATAATTACCGTGTACAATAACATGACATATTTAGCACAATATGTTTACATCCGAGCAACACTTTCATAAATACTACGATCATATTACTAGTTGATCAATTATGAAATTAAATGATTCTTCGGCGAGAGAAACAAGTGCTTGACCCTCCAGAGGCATCGATCAGTTTTCAGAGAACCGATACCCCTTGAACAATAAACAATAAACAATACATCAGGTTATTGTTCATAAGTCACTATTCTTCGGAGCTTGAAAGCACGTAAACGATTTTCTCCAAACGAGAATATCTGGCGATATTTTATCATAATTTAGCCCCTCCCCCTCCTCCTCCTAGCCCCTCCCTCACCTCTTCCCCAGACTCTCTCCTCTCCGTTTGTTTATCTGTCTGCTTGTTACTCTCAGTCCTTTCCTTCCTTCCTTCCTTCCTTCCTTCCTCCTCCTCTCCTCTCCTCTCCTCTCTCCCAGTAACAGGTGAGTTCTCAGAACTAATTACAGGAGGCTTTCCCAGGGTGCACTGGGGCCGGCTCATTTGCAGGCGAGAAGGCTGTCTAATAACATTTTCTAGCGCCTGATTAAAAACAGCCCATAAATCACTTGTTCACATGGGTCTATGCGCGCACACACACACACACACACACACACACACACGCACACTCAACTCGAATAGAGCCATAAGACACATGCTTTTAATGCACATTAAAATACTGTACAACCAATTTGACAGCTGAAGGACACACACACACACACACACACAGACACACACACAGACACAGACACAGACAGACACAGACAGACACACACACACACACACACACACACACACACTGGGGTATTTTAGTTTGCATGCAACACATCCGGTTTATTTCTCATTATTAGTGGAAATGCGACTTCATCACATTATTCTTCGTCTGACCAAAAGAAAAGAAGAAAATAAATGTATTTTTTTACGTTATTTGCCTTAAATTAAAAAAAAAGTGAGCATTTATTATTATTATTATGATTTTTTTTTACTAAATGATTGATCGTCTAATTCTCCGTTTGATTGGACATAAATCGGTTGAATTTATAATTTATTAGTTCATATTTAGGCAAATTAAAAGTAGCCGAATCCATCTCGTTATCGCATCAGTGATCCACAATATGGTGGTTGTGATTAACATAATGAGTTTGTTTATTCACAGGTTATTGTTGCGTTTGTTTACTAGAAGGTTCATGCGTTGTTGTTTGTTCCTGCTGATTGCGGTGCCATTTAACTCTTTACTTATTATTATTATTATTATGACTGGCTACACTCTCATTAAGTCTCATCGAGTGGTGCATTCGGTGTACCGGTATGAACCGGTTTGTTCCGGTATTGAACCGGTTTGTCCCTCTGTAACGTGTGAATTTGTGCGTTTTATTAAAACTAAATAACAACCGTTTAAATAGTTTTAAATAGACTCAGCCGGGCGCTCCTGGTTTGGAGTCGGCGCTTGAACCCTCCACTCGTCTGAAGTTCTTGTCGTCGCGGCGACCTGGTTGAACATTAAATGAAAACTTTTCGCTAATTATCTCAACATCTCAAGCCGGGTTTGCGTGGGCCGTCGTATGAGACACGGGGGGCTCCCAGGGAAACACGAGATGCTGTTGATTCCGTGTGCGTGTTGTTTTGCATATCGTTGTGCTGATGCAGGCAGATATGTGGGCACTGCATCTCCACCCGGCGCTCGGAGCCTGGAGCTGGAGAGGGGCGAGAACTCAAAGCAGCGGAAATCAAAGAGTAAGCAGAATCCTGAAATAGATATACGCTCAACAAACGCACACGGACGCACATCGCCCCCTTAGAACCGGTTTGATTTACACACACAGTGTCAGACTTAGCAGGCGGATGACCTACGTGCTTCATAAGCAGCTCATATCCTATGCACACACACACACACACACACACACACACACACACACAAATACGAGCCGGTGCCACATAACAAATGCTTTCCATTTGGAAGGCGCACCCTGGGATGCTGGAGCAACTTTGTCTTTCTGCTTCCTGTTTTCTCAGGTCATGCACAAGTGAGCGCTAATGCACGCACACACACACACACACACACACACACAACCCAGTACAAAGTAATGTCCTTCATAATGTATATATATATATATATATATATGTATATGGACCTTCTACCATACCATGAGGCGTTTTCACGGCACACATTTTGTCTCGTCGACTCAATTCCAACTCGAGCAGCAGTTGTGTGTTCTTTGTGTGTTTTTTTACCACATCGCTCTCCCTGTCCTTGGGATTCCTGGAGCAGCGATCAGTATTCACAAAGCCAACAGATTCTTGGGAGAAGGAGGATCAAAGAGAAAAGCTAAATGGTTTGCTAGCTTCCCAGACAATAGATCAATAAGGCGCCGCGCCGTCTCTCTGGCAAACAGCCCTTTTGTTCCCTTGTCATACCACATAACCACAAATAAACTGCTTGTATAAATATATATATATATATGTGTGTGTTGTAAAAACCAAACGTGATGATTTTAGAGCCTTGAGAAACAGTGATGATTTTTTTTTTACAAGGCTAATGAACGTGTTTCGCAACGTTCCCGTGACCTCTGGGCTTGTTTGGCCTTCAAGGTGTTTCACTTTATTCACACAGATAATTGGAGCGATGGAGATGCTGTTGCATAGTTACATTGGACGAAAAGCAGTTCATTTTCTTCGGTGAATATCAGTTTTGTGTAACTTTTCTCTTACTGGGACATCATAGAAGAGAATGAGCTCAACAGAGCAGCAAGAATCCACCGTCGTCCCTTTGTTGACAGGCATTCTGGGAAATAACATCAGCATGCTAACGTGCATAAAGTTTAACGATCCGTCCCGAGGGAAGCATAAATGTCCGTATTAAATTCAAAGTTGTTAAAGATATGCCTGGTTCAGTGAGTACACATGTGCAGAACAGTTATGATTACACGTCATTAAAAAAGGCTTCTGAAGACCCTCAAACATGACGGATAATAAAAAAAACTACTAACATTTGAATATTTCTTTAAAAAAAAGCTTTATTGTGCAAATTGTTCAACGTAACGCCACGAGCAAATAACAGAGCCAGTTTATGTTTTTTTACATTAACACTTTGACTAAATGTGAATCGGCAGTGTGTGTTTTGTGTCCGGCGAGTTGAGTGATTAGTCGTCGTGTTAATCCTTCGCTCCGAGGCGCCGCTCCGAGAGGCGCGTTCGCCGTGTCTAATCTCAGGCACGGCGAGGATAATGACGATGGTAGAACGAGGGCCTCCGGGGCGCAGCGCTCGCCACGTTTGTCACCGCGAATTACACGCCGCTGTCAAACGGGTGCAGGTTTTCATGAGGAGGAAGAGGAAGAGGAAGAAACGTTAGGATGCCCTCACAATGTGTGGGCCAATACATCGGGGGCAGCGTGATGAAACCCAGATGATTATTATTTAAAGCGTTTCTCGTTGTATTTAGAGACCCAAAGCAGATGAGGAGGAGGAGGAGCGTTCATTTTCTATAGCCCATAATCACAAGTGTCCCTACATACAGAGGGAGCCGGTGGGCAACAATCACACAGGTGATGTGGGGTCTCCTGGGGGACCTCAGTGAAGTCCTCTTTTCTGTGGGGCTTTATGTACCGTGACCATGTGGGGAGCGCTCTATTAATGTGTGGCTCAGGCCGCCTCCCGGGGGGGGGGGGGCGCGCTGCCACCGCCGGCGCCACATCCCTCTTCGCGGCTTCCGGGCGAAGCTTCTCGTTGCTTATTGACCGCCACGTGTTTTCGCCTCCACGTGTTTTCGCCTCCACGTGTTTTCGCCTCCACGTGTTTTCGCCTCCACGTCCGCGGCTCTCCGGCTCTTTCGCCTCGAGCGCCGAGACCATCCATCATTTTCTCCGCCGGTCGCCTGCTGCAGACTCTTTTGCAGGACGGATGAAAAGCAGCGTGAAATAAAAGTAATCTCGGTTCTTGGAGCGACACGCTGAACACACTCTGCTCTGGGAAATCTAATCTGGTCCACGGCAACGATTAGTTTCATACAAACTAAATATCCTAAATATTATAATTACTGAGTTCGGAGCCTTGTATACCACCAGTGAGCCATACAGTCTGTTCACATCATACATGAACAGTTTGTTTTCCTGGATGCTGAGACGGCGACTCGGTCTCCTCGGTGCTCATTACCATCAGGCTCCATCGGAGAGAAACTGCTGGCTACCAAATGCATGTGTACCGGCACGCCGGAGATCACACGGCTCTCTCAAGACTCGAGACTCTCCAGACTCTCCAGACTCTCCAGACTCTCCAGACTCTCCAGACTCTCCAGACTCTCCAGACTCCAGCCCTGGAGCAGATACATTCACGTGAAAGCCGGCTCTGGCGCTCTCCCCGAATCTTGATCTACCTTCACGCACAAACAACATGCATGTGTGTCCAATTAGTGACAAACAGCGTCATGTGGGGGTTTGACGGAGGCAGGGAGTGAGCGTGAAGACCGACACGATCACTTCTGTGCACAAACAGGAAAAAGAAAAACAACGTTTCCAGAGGTAGGACAGTGAAGTCCATCCAGAAATACGAGTCCCTCATGTGGGACCCTCTGATGTAAAACACACGTGAGGAAACTTCTCCTGGAGTGCACGCGCGTCAGCACGAAACCCAACTAAGTAAAGATAAGACGGCGTCTTTAATTACTGAGGAGTCCTTTGTGTATCCCCACGGAGGCTCCCGTCCTTGGGACCGCTGGGCGGGACCAGTCCCAGGGCGCCCGCGTTGGGAGTCGGCCAGCTCGCGATGACTGGAAGTTGTGCAGATGCACAAAGTAATTAAAAACACGCCTACAGTTGGTCTGCTGCGCCTCACCATCATTATTACTTTGAGAGATAAGAACACGCTCAACGGAAAACAACCCTGAAAACGGCTTTACTTCAAAAAAATTCATGTTCGCCGGCGAGTCGAGCAACATAAAATCCATCGGCGTTAATAACCACGAGCGGCAGAACAAACAAACATCATTAGCGTTACGCACGGGGCGCCGCGTGAGAACGCTTCCCACGCCGGGAGAACCGGAGATGTTCCCCCCGTGCAGACTCGTGTGGGAGGACCGCGGGAACAGAGCATGAAGAGACAATGAAAGGTGGGAGGGGGATGGAAACAAAACATAAGCAGGCCCACAATGCATCAGGAGATTCCTTTTGAAGATTGCCCGGCACCGAGAGGCAATCAGGAGAGCAGAGGCTCGTTGGCCTCACTGCCTCCGTCCTCCTCTTCCTCCTCCTCCTCTTCCTCTCCCATCTCTCTTCCTCATCAAGTACTGCATCCCATAAACAAGGATATGGGCGGATCCCTTTGTTCGAGATGGTCTCTGCGTCAAGTCCAAGCAGAACGGACGCCGCATAACCTGAAGTCATCTCAATGCGGTGTGTGTGTGTGTGTGTGTGTGCCACTCCTTTTTAAAAAAAAGACTATTGTGAGGTGTGATTGACAGCTGGGTTGATCTCCAAAGGCGGGTCAGCAGCAACAGGAACACACAGCTATTCGCTCGAGAGTCCATCAATCACAATTTGGCTTAATTAACCAGCAGGAGTGACACGCCCAGGCCCCGCCCCCTGAATGGATACAGGGAAATATGAAAGAATAGCACACAATACAGCACGAGGTAATCGAATGCCGTGAGCCCCGAGGAAGGCTCAGACTGAATAGAGGGTCCGGCTCACAATGCCCCCCCCCATCACTGTTATTAGCTGTCTGACCATGTTGGCCCTGGGCTACAGGATGCTGACCATGTCACCACAACGTCTACAGTTTGAGCCCTTTGTCATCAACTCACTTCCTGTCAACTTTATATCAAACAGGAAGTCAGAACGGCTGAGAAATGCATTAAAAAAAACAGCACCGATAACAGATTCTGAGCTGTCCATCATATCTCGTGATATGATGGACAGCTCCTAAAGCTCCTCAATGGATCTCAATGTAAAGCCCAATTTGAGCTGCGATATGAAACCTGAGATTCGGTACCACGACCACACTTGATTCTTTTTTCCAAGGCATTCCTTCTCAAAAAAGTTCTCACATGTTGAATAATATTAAATATTGCACAAAACTGCATAAAGAAACTAGTAAAAAATTAAAAAAAAAAAAAAAACTGGCAACATTTCGATTTAGAAACGGATTATTTGAAGAAAAGAAAAATAATGAGTAAACTTGAGAAACACTTTTCAGACGGTCGATGCGGTTTCTTTGGCTTTTTGAAATACATATTTAGATTTACTACAAAGTTGAATTATTCAGGTTCCTTCACACACACACACACACACAGCTTGATAAAAGTCCACTCTGGCTCGTGTGTCCAAAAGCCTGCCCCCCCCTCTCCCATTACGGCTACAATTAGCATTAGCTCCTTTCGTAATCACTGAGATGGAGCAGGGAGACGTCCGTCACTAACACTCACTAATGCTCTCCATCCACGCAGGCCCACATCCAGCAAGATGGAGGTGTGTATAGTTATGTGTGTGTCAATAGGAGGCTCCTCTTCATTATGTGTGTCTCAAGGTGTGCACATTCACCTGTCTGTCCACCTGTCACGCAGCTTCCTCCTCCTGTCACGCCGCCTGTGTCCGTCTCACTGCCTGCCTGTAAGTCCAAATCCCACCTGTCAGCGTGCTCGTCACCATGAAAAAGTCATTTTAACGATGACTCGTGAAGGTTTCATTATTTCTGTGTGCAGCGTTCTGGTCTCTCCTACGCAATCGGCTGTTTATTCTCGACGCCACGGCCTGCTGCGGTTCCAAAAGTTGTTGTTATTGTTTCCCTAAATAGCCGTTGTGCACATGGCTTTATATCATAATAATAAAGTAACATTTAAAAAGAAATCAAAGAGCTTATAGGGTGGTTTTTTTTTCATGTCAAAAGCTCCATTTAGGAGTATCGCCAATTATAATGATGTCGTCGCCTCCGGCAGCCAAAGCGGTGCATTTACATAATGGACGCATTGAGACAATAAACAGGATGCATAACACATGCACTTTATAAGCACAATCACCATACCCACGCTTATGCCCGCTTTAGCCCATTTACTACAGATTGCATATATCGTTGTTCACTATTTTAAAAGACACCCTCAAGTGTTTCAGAGTTTGGAATCAAACTAAAGGATGATTATTAAAATTCAGAAACGTCGACCAGCTTTGTGCTAAATGAAAAAGAATCGAGACGTTGATGATTCGTGTCAAAAGAACTTCGATCTCAAGACGAGGTCTTCTGGTGAGCTTCAGGGTTCTTTATGAGCGTGAAAAACACGTTTTCTCCTTTTTAAATAGGTGATGTGACGTTGGAATAATCACGGCCATAACACGTGAGCCACCTGCAGATTAATCGCTGCTGCTTCAGACAGGACGGAAAAGACTATTTACATATTTAACTCTAATGAAGGAAGTCTTTATATCAGGAAGGTAAAGCAAGAGAACGGTGAGTTCAAAGACCTCCACTCACTTCGCTGATAATTCACATGGGAAACAGAGCTAAAGCACATTTGGAGATATTGTTTTTCCCCCATAAAAACTGACATTCATGCCGTCGGTGTTAATAGAACTCTAAGTTTAGTAGGAACATCATAATTATGTTCACACAGGCGACACTTCTAATTAAACACATCTGACGACACCCTTCCCACCGCCGTCCCTCACAAGCAGCAATATCAACTTTCAAAAAGAATCCATGTCAATCACATCGGGAACTCTAGGAGGTAAAAATATGACGGGTGACATCGTCGTTCCTCTGGAGTACGTGTAGTGTCATATTAATAAAAATAACCTAAGTTCATCCGGTCTAAGTGGGTCACTCAAAGCAGCCCACAACTGGTCCTCCAGCTCTCCTCCTTTCTCTCATCCCTCTGTTCTTCATTTAATAATCATGGCTGCCGGTGCCCGAACCCCAAAAGTGAGCCCCGGACCAACAGTGCTGCGTCCCACGAGGTGTGTGTGTGTGTGTGTGTGTGTGTGTGTGTGTGTGTGTGTGTGTGTGTGTGTGTGTGTTAGCATGCCAAAGTGATCTATGGGAGAGGAAGACCACGTTACCGCGCCCCCTTTCATCCATCTGCCACTCAGCCAGCGTGCCCACCCATTCTGTCGTGGCCCTGGCAGCCCCGGCTCTGCCCATTAGACGGGCAGGTAGACGGGCAGGTAGACGGGCAGGTAGACGGGCAGATAGACGGGCAGATAGACGGGCAGGTAGACGGGCAGGTAGACGGGCAGGTAGACGGGCAGGTAGACGGGCAGTTAGACGGGCAGTTAGACGGGCAGGTAGACGGGAAGGTAGACGGGAAGGTAGACGGGCAGGTAGACGGGCAGGTAGACGGGCAGGTAGACGGGAAGGTAGACGGGCAGGTAGACGGGCAGGTAGACGGGAAGGTAGACGGGCAGGTAGACGGGCAGGTAGACGGGCAGTTAGACGGGCAGGTAGACGGGCAGGTAGACGGGCAGGTAGACGGGCAGGTAGACGGGCAGGTAGACGGGAAGGTAGACGGGAAGGTAGACGGGCAGGTAGACGGGCAGTTAGACGGGCAGGTAGACGGGCAGTTAGACGGGCAGGTAGACGGGCAGGTAGACGGGCAGGTAGACGGGGAGGTAGACAGGTAGACGGGCAGGTAGACGGGCAGGTAGACGGGGAGGTAGACAGGTAGACGGGCAGGTAGACGGGCAGGTAGACGGGGAGGTAGACGGGCCACAGCAGCAGCTGTCCCCTCCAATCGCGTCAGTCTAATTTGATTCCATCTCCAACAGGATTCAATTACATTTGATTAATTTTGGCGCAGCGCGACTCCATAGAGTTCGATTCGATCTCTAAGCAATGCAATTTAACGAGATGCGATCAGATTGGCTTGAATTTAATGAATCTTTTAAATATAAATATAATATCTCTTGCTCCCTTTCCGGGACCCAGAAGACAGACGCCCAGCTCTTCGTGGAGAGGACCCGACCACGATGCCTCGGCCTCTGGCCGGGAGAGACCCCCCCGGGGAGAACATTAGTCACTTCCACGACAACGACGGGTAATTGGAGTGAAAGTGGGTCGAGGATGACGGAGGGCATTATCGTACACGCTGCTCCTTTTTTCTCCATCCATCGCATAAGACTGACGTTTTTCTCAAAAGCAAATGCCAAGTGTTCCCCCACTGGAGCTTTTCGTTGGGGAAGTCCTCTCTCTCCTCATCTTCCATAGCTATGAATACGAGTGCAGCACACGTCCCTTAATCCCTGATGCTAATCCCCTTAAGTGAGGTGATCACTGCACAGCTCGTGCACACTGCCTTTTCGAGCTACCCTTGAGCAAGGCAGTCCGAGGCTGACCTCTGAACCTCCGAATGCAGTAGTTCTTTCCACGGATTAAGAGACGATGGGCCCCTGTGTCTGTGCCTTTGTTGTTGGTTAAAGTCTCTTTGGGGTCGTATTTTATGTCTTTGTGGTCATTTTGTGTCTATTTGGTCTCTTTGGGGTCGTATTGTGTGTCTTTGTGGTCATTTTGTGTCTATTTGGTGGTCATTTTGTGTCTATTTGGTCTCTTTGGGGTCGTATTTTGTGTCTTTGTGGTCATTCTGTGTCTATTTGGTCTCTTTTTGTGGTCATTTCGTGTCTATTTGGTCTCTTTGGGGTTGTATTTTGTGTCTTTATGGTCATTTTGTGTCTATTTGTTCTCTTTGGGGTCATATTTTGTGTCTTTGTGGTCATTTTGTGTCTATTTGGTGGTCATTTTGTGTCTATTTGGTGGTCATTTTGTGTCTATTTGGTCTCTTTGGGGTCGTATTTTGTGATTTGTGGTCATTTTGTGTCTATTTGGTCTCTTTTTGTGGTCATTTTGTGTCTAGTTGGTCTCTTTGGGGTTGTATTTTGTGTCTTTGTGGTCATTTCATGTCTATTTGGTGTCTTTGGGGTCGTATTGTGTGTCTTTGTGGTCATTTTGTGTCTATTTGTTCTCTTTGGGGTCGTATTTTGTGTCTTTGTGGTCATTTTGTGTCTATTTGGTCTCTTTTTGTGGTGATTTTGTGTCTATTTGGTCTCTTTGGGGTCGTATTTTGTGTCTTTGTGGTCATTTTGTGTCTATTTGGTCTCTTTTTGTGGTCATTTTGTGTCTATTTGGTCTCTTTGGGGTCGTATTTTGTGTCTTTATGGTCATTTTGTGTCTATTTGTTCTCTTTGGGGTCGTATTTTGTGTCTTTGTGGTCATTTTGTGTCTATTTGGTCTCTTTTTGTGGTCATTTTGTGTCTATTTGGTCTCTTTGGGGTTGTATTTTGTGTCTTTATGGTCATTTTGTGTCTATTTGTTCTCTTTGGGGTCGTATTTTGTGTCTTTGTGGTCATTTTGTGTCTATTTGGTCTCTTTTTGTGGTCATTTTGTGTCTATTTGGTCTCTTTGGGGTCGTATTTTGTGTCTTTGTGGTCATTTCGTGTCTATTTGGTGTCTTTGGGGTCGTATTGTGTGTCTTTGTGGTCATTTAGTGTCTATTTGGTCTCTTTGGGGTCGTATTTTGTGTCTTTGTGGTAATTTTGTGTCTATTTGGTGTCTTTGGGGTCGTATTGTGTGTCTTTGTGGTCATTTTGTGTCTATTTGGTCTCTTTGGGGTCGTATTTTGTGTCTTTGTTGTCATGTTGTGTCTATTTGGTCTCTTTTTGTGGTCATTTCGTGTCCATTTGGTCTCTTTGGGGTCGTATTTTGTGTCTTTGTGGTCATTTAATGTCTATTTGGTCTCTTTGGGGTCGTATTTTGTGTCTTTGTGGTCATTGTGGTCATCTTGTGTCTATTTGGTCTCTTTGGGGTTGTATTTTGTGTCTTTGTGGTCATTGTGGTCATCTTGTGTCTATTTGGTCTCTTTGGGGTCGTATTTTGTGTCTTTGTGGTCATTGTGGTCATCTTGTGTCTATTTGGTCTCTTTGGGGTCGTATTTTGTGTCTTTGTGGTCATTGTGGTCATCTTGTGTCTATTTGGTCTCTTTGGGGTCGTATTTTGTGTCTTTGTGGTCATTGTGGTCATCTTGTGTCTATTTGGTCTCTTTGGGGTCGTATTTTGTGTCTTTGTGGTCATTTCGTGTCTAGGCGGTTGTTTTAATGAGACGTTCCACTTCAACCAGAGGCTCTTGTCCAGTAATTCAGTAACCCATCTATGGTTATGCATAAATGATATAGTTACATAAGACTATACGTGCACCTCCTGGAACTGCAGGCTTTCGGGCGAAGGTTCGGTCTCACAGCCTCGTCCTTCATAATTAAATAGGTCTACTTTGAGATTGGAAACTGCATCATATGCGGGTTGTGTTTTTATCTCAACTGCCCCGCAGACCGGATGTAATCCAGGTGTTGAGAAGACGACTCTCTCCCACGTGTGTGGAGGCCCCAACTCGGCGAAAGGGCACGCGGGAGAAATCAGAAGCTTGCAGGCGAATAAATAGCATATCCATAACACTGAGATTGCCCTTTGTACCATTCAGGGGCCTGCTGACTCCAGTCGTTCCTTAAATTGATTTCTCATACGCTGCTGCCTCGAGGGGCCGATTCCATTTTCATACATACACCGGCTCCTCCATATGTAGGCTCTCCGTCCTGGTCTATTAATCAAATAATGTAATCAATTTCACCTCGCAGGCCGGGGACACGGGCCATTTCTTTTGTGATCAGCTTTGCATGTCTTTAATGTGTGTGACCGGTTGTTGCACGTTGTCATCGTCAGCAGCGGCGAGAGATGGTCGGGTGTGAGGCTGCGTACGGCGTGCACGTTGGGGTAAGTGTGTGCATGTGCACAAACCAGAAGTACAGGATGTAAGCAAAACCTCCACCGCGCTCCGGGTGCAATGAGAGACACTCAAGCGCGGGAGCATAAATCTTTTAAACCCTGAGCCACTGACATTTCTCCCCCAGAGATACAGCGGAATATCTTAATTACGCCACTTAACGTCACACCGGCGAGTCCCGGGTGAGCCCACGGAGCATGTAATTCATTGTACTGAGCATCGGTAAAAGCCAAATACATAAACCTTCAAGGATGCATACTCAAAGCAAATGTTGGGTTTTTTTATTCCAGGAGCCAGAGAGGGTCACGGGATATCTGCCGTGAACTAGAAACCTCTGATGGCTCCTACTCCACAACCCTTCAGGCTCAGCCTTGTTATTCACACTACAGCAGGTTCACTGTCTAATAGGTTAATCTGTGTGGACTTTGCCATCACGAGAAACACCATGTGAATGTAAACCGGTCGCCCGGGTGATGTAATACCACCGCAACAAAGGGAAAGTAACAAAGCATATTCCAGTTGGGGTTTACGGAGAGAATAGTCTGTTTTCCCTCAGTGGGATTAAGTGTAATAATAAATGACAAGTCGCTGATGTGGCATCTTCATGTATATGCTACCGATGCTCTGCTCTGTTTTCATGCCACGAACCACCAAGACGGTGCACTTTGATCCCAGAGCATCAATGCAGAGCTGCTGGTTCACAGTTCAACGCACATGCAACTTCCCTCGAGTTCTGCATCGCGTCAGAGGGACCCGATATTAAAATTCAGTCATTTCTACAGCTCCTCGAGTGGGTGGTTATGAGGAGCATATACTGACAAATGTATCTATGATTCTCCACTTTTGCTTGAAGACCCTTTGAAGCCTCCTCAGAGCCCCCCCCCCCCTCAGAAGAAGAGCTTCACAAAGCAGTCGGAGTAAAAAACAGCTGCAACACGCGCGTTCACGACCAGTGGCTGATGACTTCACTCTTGGCACCACTTTGCAGCGCTCTACCCCCCCCTGCCGTTGTGCGCCAGCAACCCCAAAACATAATAATAATAATAATAATAATAATGTCCATCCCAAAACTCTTGAGACATTTTGTTTTCTTTTATCAAGAGGGGGGGGGGTGTAACCCCTTCGATGCTCATTAACTTGTTGCAGCAGAAACCTCAAACGCGTGCACGTTGACACTCCAGAATGGATCACTGGTCAATCCGAAGCTACAAGGAGGAGTGCGCGCTGGGCACAGCCCGCGGGCACGCGCCCCGCTGACCAGGGGACGCAGTTAGGCAGCATATGGAGGAGGGGGGCCAGGGGCGAAGTGCACGCGCGTTCAATCTGTGCCCTCCAGCAGCACTCACTCAGGTAACGTCTCCATTTCCCCGGGCGCGTGCCACACACACACACACACACACACACACAGGCGCGCGCGCAGCGACAATCACAGCCCATCCGGATCAGGTGCGCCACTTGAAGCCCAATTAACGGCGAAGTGTCACGGTGCGGCTCGGATCACAAACTTTCCGCGGGGGCCGCGTCGGTATTCTCACGCGCAGCCCGCGCACGCGACGCGGACACCGGAGGAGGAAGCCTCGCCGTGGACAGAGTATTATGGGATGGAGGAGTCCAAGCCCGAAGGATCCAGCATATGGAAGAGATGCTCCATGCATGATGACGCGGCGTGAAGTTGGGCTACAATAAAGCAGCTCTTTGCAAATACAATGCGCGCACACGCACACACGCGCACACACACACACACACAACGCAGCACCCCAAAAGGCTGCTTGTAAAGATACAAAAATAAACAAGCCAGATGTCAAATGATGAAGTGAAATGATGTAGTTATCCGGGGAGCGCAGAGTGCATCTGCTCAGCCACTCCGGACCCCATCAGGACCCCCTTCTCAGTCAGAAAGCATCGTGGCCCCCTGAAGACGTGCTTCAACTACAGAGCAACGTCCAGTTCAACAATCCAGCCCCTCTCCGCCTCATCGCGACGGTGGAGAGGCTCAACTTGTCCACAAAGTCACGCAGCTCAAAGGGCTTCCGCGTCCTTACCTTGGCCGCCGCAGACGAGCACCCCGAGGAGAAGGACGACTTTGAGCATCATGTTCAGCTGCTGTAAAAAACGACGAGGGCGACGCACGCGCTCGGCTCCGTTCATCCGCCGTCTTGAGCTCCGCTGGCGACTGAGCTGCTCCGCTCCTTCCCTTCCTTCCTATGCGCGCGCTCCCGCTCGCCGCTCGTCCACAGCGCCTGCTCTGCGCTGAAGACCCCCCCCCTTCTCACACACTCACACACACACACACACACACACTCCACCAGCAGCATCCCTTCTCTCTCTCTCCATGAAAACATGACAAGAAAGCAAATCCAGAGCGTGTTCATCGGGGCTTTGTTGGATTATGAAGAACATGTCAAGTTGATCTTCAGGAGCAGAACATATCTATGAGCAGGGGTGCATCTATCTATGTGGGGGTCCTTTCCACCCGCGGGCCCCCTGAAGTAGTCATATCTATAAATAGCGGTGCCCATTTATCTTCATCAGCGCACATAAGTGAGAATAATGTTGCCCTGTAAACAATAACCGTTTGCATATTCTTCTCCTAAACTAACTAAACACCTTTTAACTGCACACATCTGTCTAATGCACAGAGTGTGTTGTGTAGCACGTCAACTTATTTCTGTAACGTCCCGCCCCGTCCAGGCTGTGATTGGTCGGCCCACGTGCCAGATAGAGCTCAGCAGCCACACCCACAGCCCGCGTGTTTGATCCCCATTGTCTCCTGTCTCTGTACTGGTATCGCTGGGATGCTGTGGCCCGGCTCTCCGCTGCCAGTACCTTCTGTGGGCTTTTTCTGGCAACGGTGCTAAATGAATAATGTTGTTATTACATTTGTCTGCGTTCTCTCCTCAGCTTCTCAGCACCGGCTCTACGATGTGTTTGTTTATTTATTTATTCTCTCTTCGCTCAGCACTCGTTGTTTTTATTCAAAAGGTCCCATATTGCAGAAATGAATGTCTCTTCGGATTCTAAGTCTATTTAAATACTGGGAGCTCAACAACATGGAGACGTGCACACAGCCCGTATTCAGGAACCTTTAGAGGTCACGGGGTCGTGATGTCACAACACGCCGACAAGAGTCCATAAGAGAGCAGACACAAGCTTTGGGTGTGTGAAGGCTCTGATTATCACTTCTCAGTCTGACTCAAATGAAGTGAAAAGACATTGATCCACCCAGCCAAGGAAACGTCGATAATTCTGGGTATTGAATCCAAAGTCCAAAGTTCTGGTGCGTTATGTCCAAGTGAGCTGAAAACCGGTGAGGAGATTAAATCCCGGTCCAATTGTGTCAATCATTGTTATTGACGGACGGACTTCAAACCAGAGGTCTCTCCCTGGGTTTCATTTCAGGACAACAACAACTCTCTTTTTTTTTTTTGTTGACCCCGTGACCCGACCCGTACCGCCGGGCTCCTGATGGACACGTGTCAGACGGGCTCCGCGGCTGTAATTCCCGGGCGGCCGCCTGACAGACCGACGCAACGGCTGAAGATAAGGAGAAGCACACAACCAGCCTGACAGCCATCCAGAGGAGAGTTGTTGCCTCCGAGGATTTCGTTTCGGTGTAATTTGTGTCAAACTGTGGAAAGTGGAAACGGTGAAAAACGGAGAGCAACAATTGTTTCTCAGGTCTGTCCGGAAAAAAAGGATTTGTGTTTCCTGCCCGACGATAGATGGAATCCAGCCTCAGCGTGAATATGGGTGAATTAATCTCTAATTGATGCCATTAGTAACCGTTAATTGTCCCTTCTGACCCTTTTTTTTCTTCTTACACGGCTGCATTAATATTGCATTTAATATTTCTGCAGATTATTCCTCCATGAAAGGTGTGATCATTAAAGAAAAGAAGAAGAATTCCACTTTGGTTCTCCTGGTGAGTGAATTGCTCTCCCCGCGGCAAATGTACGTTTTTTAATATTTTCGACAGCGTGGCTTCTCGAGTCGTTGGAACGGTAAAGTTTGGGCGATGTGAAGCGTCTTCCTGCCCGTTAACGGGACGGCAGAGGAGCAAAAAGGACCACGAACTATGAAGCATTCAACAAATAAGAAGAAGAATGTTTGTTTGCTCTCATTTTTATTTTCATCATCCTGGTTAATGTACGTTTTTATTTTCTACAGTCCGAAGACACAGCACTCTACATTTAAATGTGATTAAAAAAAGCTTGTATGTTGCAACATCCACGCCATCGTGGTGACGGTCAGGTGACGTCGACGTGAGTCCGTAAACACTCGCCACGCTCTCTGAACACACATCACAGAAACTATCATTTGCATCATTACATTGCTGTAAAAAGGCCCATTTTCCACTTGCTCTGCATGGGTAATAACACAATAACTGCTGTCACAGCGTGTCCAACTGTATTTAAAAAGGACCCCACACTTCACGGTTGCGAGCTGTTGCGTAATGCAGCTTCCTTTGTGCCGGGGTAAGTAAGTGTGGAAAAACTCGCGTCCCGTCTTAAAGTCGGGACTGTCGGCGATCCCCCCCCCCCCCCTCCCCGAGCCAGCCGGTTGCCCGGGGCAACCGAGTTAAATGGCTGCATTGAAGAGCGCTGCAGTGGCGTGAACAGATGATTCTTTGTGGTCTCGGAAGCAAAAACAAGTCGGCAGGTCGTCCCGTCGATTCAATCAAAGACACTCATTGGTCGAGCAGCACTTACATCTCGAGGCCTTAAGTACGTCTGACCTGCGATTACACGCCGCCGTGGGGGACAAATGGCATCCATTAGTTTGGTTATTATGGTCTGCTCGCTCACTGACGGTGAGGTATCCCTCCACGTTTACCATGACCTCTGCAAATGTATACGTTAAGTAGGATTCTTACCTCTTAAAGGGACAGTCCACCCCAAGGGCTAAGAATACACATTTTTCCTCTTACCTTTGAGTGCTATTCATCACTCGGCTTGTGGTGCTCAAAGCGGCAATTTAATTTTTATAATAATCCACAGACCTTTTTGTCATCAGTTTCCTTCGTACAATACAAACGAAGGTAGTTTGATACCTGCAAACATAATTGTGGCTCAGTTTTCGTGACATTCAAGCCAAATTGTTCATGTTTGAATGAGTTAAATGAGTTAAATGGCTATGCAGTCGCACTGAAAATGTACAAGTTTAATCTGGCTTCTTAATATCATACTTCATTCTGTTGGGAGTAATATAAAGAAGAATATGACAGGTCTATCCTGAATGTGAGTGTGTTCTATGAGGAGATGCTGGTAACATACAAGTCAAAGACATGTTATTTCTCCTGGGATTATGGACCTGTAATATCAACATATATTAACATGTTTCTCCCTCAAGAAAAAGGCACGTTTCTTTATATATAAGTGAGTTATGTCCAAACATCCCTCGATAATGTCACACTTCATAACGCTGCATTGAAAAGCTTCACGCTTTCATGGAACACAAAGTTATGCACAAGTGTTTTATTTTCCTCTCGAGTGAGAAGAAAACATTGTGTGTTTGGTCCAATCGAGGCGCTGGAAAACAAGTTTTTAAATAAATAAATAAATAACTGCTCGACCCGGCAACTTCTCCAACACCAAACACACTTAATATTCAGAGAGAGAAGCGGCGATTATTATGATTAATGTGGCGCACAAATGTTTTGAAGCAAATGACAGAGAGCGGAGCGGCTGGAACAATGTTGGTTCAAAAGAGAATTACCACATGCTTAGAAGTGTGTGTACAGTAAATGGACCAAAAGTGATGTAGACTCGGATAAATAAGTCAGTCAGTCGAAGGGTTTACCAGACGGTAGACCGTCCACCTCAGCATGAAATATTAAACAAGTACTCTTTGAATCTGAGGTGTGTTGGCCTTTTAAAAAATGTGTCCTGTGACCTTTTCTGTAATTTCCACCTACTTCCCAAACAAAACACCCTTTGCGTGGGAATCACACTTAAATCTCTTGAAACCAAACTCCTCCCACAGAACAATACCCTTCACCAAACTCCTCCCACAGAACAGTTATCTTCACCAAACTCCTCCCACAGAACAGTTCCTTTCACCAAACTCCTCCCACAGAACAGTTCCCTTCACCAAACTCCTCCCACAGAACGTTATCTTCACCAAACTCCTCCCACAGAACAGTTATCTTCACCAAACTCCTCCCACAGAACAGTTCCCTTCACCAAACTCCTCCCACAGAACAGTTCCCTTCACCAAACTCCTCCCACAGAATGTTATCTTCACCAAACTCCTCCCACAGAACAGTTATCTTCACCAAACTCCTCCCACAGAACAGTTCACTTCACCAAACTCCTCCCACAGAATAGTTCCTTTCACCAAACTCCTCCCACAGAACAGTTCCCTTCACCAAACTCCTCCCACAGAACAGTTCCCTTCACCAAACTCCTCCCACAGAACAATACCCTTCACCAAACTCCTCCCACAGAACAGTTCCCTTCACCAAACTCCTCCCACAGAACAATACCCTTCACCAAACTCCTCCCACAGAACAGTTCCCTTCACCAAACTCCTCCCACAGAACAGTTCCTTTCACCAAACTCCTCCCACAGAACAATACCCTTCACCAAACTCCTCCCACAGAACAGTTCCCTTCACCAAACTCCTCCCACAGAACAATACCCTTCACCAAACTCCTCCCACAGAACAGCTATCTTCACCAAACTCCTCCCACAGAACAGTTCCCTTCACCAAACTCCTCCCACAGAACAGTTATCTTCACCAAACTCCTCCCACAGAACAATACCCTTCACAACAACAACATGTTTATGAAACAAACAAACAAACAAACGAGGGCACGTCTTTGACTTCAACGTGCGAGTGTGTTTCCTTTCTTTGGCCTCGAGTTGTAGCGCTAAGTTGTTTACGTGTGTTCTCATTTCTGTGAGTTTAGAAAAGTATTTAAGGATCCGACAGTTTTAAGATGACCTTTCTTGAAAAGGTATTCTACCACATTATTTAATGTGTTTTAATAGAGCACGATGTCTATCATATTTAACGGAGCATGTTGGAGGGATTTGTTGACGTCTAATTGAGCCTTTATGTCTAACGGCGCTAATGCCAAGCAGGCTTCTTCTTTTTTTAATCACAGTATAAAACATGAAATATCCCAAAAAGTGTCTCTTGGCATTATTGGTTGCTTCGTGTAAGAATGAAAAAACTAAAACGTGTTAAAGTTTGGATGAATGAACAAAACATCCATCTAATCAATGCATTGCTGCAAACTCATGTTGCATATTAATATCCCATTTGACCTTTAGTCTCAAGCTCTGCACGGCAACAAGCATTGTCCTCTTTTTCACCCTTTTAAAAAAATAAAATAATACTTTGGCCGATAAAATTGTCCATAACATTGTTGAAGTGATTAATTCTTAGATTGAAAGCATCACATTTGAACATTCAATACTGATTTCGGCGACAAAGGCCATTAAGCGCTCATCATTCTTTGAAAAGTACAAGACGGGTGTCAAAGGCCGGGAGATCTGATTGTGAAGTGGAGCCTTTGGTTACGTTCTCAGAGACAGTAAAGGGAAGATGATTTGCAGCTTTAGGAGAAAGCATCACTTAAACCCATCAAACGTCCATTAGACGTCATTTTTAATCCGGCTGCATCGATCCAGACTGCCACAGATCAACATCACGGCTATGAGATGAGAAAGGGTTGATATACCTGACAGGTCATGTGGGGGAAATTAATTACAGGCCAAAAGACATATGGACGAGCTTCTTTGTATATTAGCCAGTTCGTTCCATGATTTTCTTTACATTGTTGTGGCTTTTCTGCAGAATGATTTATATAATTTATATTTTACTCCCAGCATATGCTTTATGCATGTGTGAGGGCCTGAGGGGCAGGGTCAGGAGGCTCCACCCACTCCTTCAGGAGCACATTGAGATCAGGTGTGGGAGGAGACCCACCTGATCTCCTCGTCAGGGAGGCGAACAAAAGGCTTCTCCTCTTCATGATGAAGATGAAGTTTGTGGAGTAAAGCGATGGAGCTCTGGACGGAGCTACGTTTCCACTTCTTTTGTCTGTTTAATTAAAAAAGCTATTAAAGGTTTTCATACCCATACTAAAACTGGTTTATCTCCTCAAACACAAGGGCTACTTTAATAATTCTGGTGCTATAAGAACAATAACACTTGTGAGATTGATTAATATGCGAATATATAGCAGTATATGTGTTGCTGGTTAAAGGTGGTTGACATTGAAACATTTTAAAACAATATTTTAGTTCAGACAGAATCCCCAAATGGAGCGATCATGATCTTTGTGTCATATTTACATTTTTTCTCATGTAACACGCTATTTATATTACTTTTTACATCACTAATGGTGTTCAATACATCCGAATACAGCAGTAACATACAATAAATAAACTAAAATCATCATATTTATTCATAACTTGGTCATTATCTCTGCCGTCTAAGACACCTCTTTCTAATCACCAAAGCCTATGGGATCAATCTATAGCATTTAACAATGATTTTAATAGCCATATATTTCCCTTATGAGCATAGAGACCAACAACAGAGCCAAAAGGAGATTGAATATTGGACTCCATGAGGCGGACACAAACGTGACATAAATACCGTATCAACTTTATAAGGGGGAACATCAATGTCATAATCAAAGCCAATCTTGTGTTAACAGCTACATTGTTGCGGCTTTAAAGTGAAGCGAGATTTATGATTTGACAGTCAGATGGGATTGAAATATGCTTGTTTACACCTATTTGTGCAAAATGAGGTCATCGTTAAACCGACGGTTCCCCTCAAAATGAAAGCGGGTTCTGTAACGACTCGCCGTGCTTTACGTCGGCCTGCGTACGATACGGCAAAAAGGTTGGTATTCATTAATGATAAACCCTCGGTTCCTCACACGGGCATTACATCTGAAAGACGGTCGATAACAATGGGAGCGGAGCCCCTTTTGCAGCGTGCATACCTTTTCATGAGGCAGTGGGGTGGACGCGAGGGCTGAGGTGAGATTGTGGAGGGGAGTCTTGCAGAAAGTAATCCCCCGGCGGCACGCCGAGCGAGCCTCTTTGTGGTCAGAGGCTTTCGTCATCCCGCTCATTAAAGCCCCGCTATCTCTCCTCCTCGCTGCTTCAAATTGCCTTCCCGGCTTCATACCGCACCGGGGCCAGAGGGTCAACAGATTATCTTCTTAATCCCGTTAATCCGTCCTCACATCAGTACGGGATGATTCTCACCATAATTGTATTCGCTGACGCCTCAATTAGAAAGAGGCAGGGGCTCTGCGGGAAATGAGGTGGAATGAAACATCACGAAGGACCAGACGGCGAAGGACCGCAGAGGAGCGAACCAGAGTTCAAGTCTGTGGAGAGTACAGCGGTCGGGGGGGGGGGGGGGGGGGGGGGGGGGGTCACGGCGAAAGCAGCTCGGCGAGGTGGAATGACGACCGCCCGACTGCGATGGCGCCGTTAAAGGACTCGGTGAGGCGTGGGTCAAGAGATTCACAGATATGGCCGCTCACACATGTACGAGTGGAGAGATGATGCGGAAATTACTCCAGTTCACAGGCCACGAGCGTCTGTGAACTACTTTCCGCTTCTCCCATTATCCACGTCAGTGTGCCGAGTCAAAGGTTAACCACTGCTAATGAGCGGACATCATGTTAATTAGACCATCTATTAGCATTCTGTCAGATTAGGCTCAGCCGACGCGAGGCGCGGTCAAAGGGCGAGAGGCTGAGAAAGTCTGAGTGGTTTGAGCCCTCGGAGAACTTTATATTCCTAATGATCCACGCTGTGCGGCGAATGTCTTCAAGCTGGGAGTGAAGTTACAGGTAATGGCCAGGAACTAAAGACGCCTGACGCATGTGGAGCAGCTCACTGACGGGAGAGGAACTGATTGTACCTGCAGTTAGTTGGTGTTCGGCTTCAACCGGAGGAAACGGAGACGTGTTTTTGCTTTATTCAAGTGCACGGGGTTTGACTACAAGATAACCGGTGCTTTTTTATCGAAAAGTAAATATTCACCAGCCGACAGCTCGTTGGTAGTCCCCCGTCACTAAGCTTATTGGATTCATCCATTCACCCGGCCAGTAGCCCCGATGCCCTCAACTCCTTCCGTGGGATCCCAAACCAAATGGGATCCCCTCAGCCTGTTCCTGGCCCTCCTCTGGGTCTCCTCCCAGTTGGGCATACCGTGTGCGTCAATTGGCTTTTTTTCCAATGCAAATGAGCCCCTTTCACTTGTCACGCTGCGAAACTCATTTCCTGCTGCTTTTCTTTAAAATATCTCCTGTCAAATACCCCCGGGACCAAGTAGTATTGAAACTTCTCCAGCAAAACGACTCCTGAATTCAAGCCTTTTTGTCCACAGAACTAGAAGGAAAAAAAAAGACTGTATCCAACCGATGGAGTCAGAGGTGATTGAGCTGGTAGTTCTCGGCGCCTGTGGCATCTGAGGAAAACAACTGCTTCCTGCTTCATGACGGGTGGCGAATGAAGAACTCTATCGGAATCGCTTTGAGAGCACTGGTATCTTGTTTTCTTTAAGCGGTTTCCAGCCCGAGCTTGGTCGAAGGCTGGAAGGCCAATCAACGGGTACAGGCCTTACTCCCAACGCCTGCCTGTGAACCTCCAGATACTGCTTCCTCGGGGGGAGCAACTCCCCGCCAAACAAAGGGAACACTGCCCCCCCCTCTTCCCCGAAGCAAAGCCGCAGATCGATTGCTCCGACCAGAACTACATCGTCTGCTATCCTGACGTTACCCGGCTGTCCGCCCCTCGGCCGCACCTGGAGACTCTCTTCCAGGAGAAGTCACAAACAGATTAAGTAACGGAGTCCGACACCCACCGCGACCACTATGCACTTGTCTGTACTGCCTTTGAGAGCAGAAAAGAGCAGATAAGAGCGCGAGGAAGAAAAAGCTGAAGATGACAAGCGATCGAGGCTTCAATTGTCCCTCACTTTAATTCTCTTTTTCAGACGTTTTCAGACGTTCGTCTCTTACCCGTGAAAACCGGCCGTTTTGTGGACTTCACTTGTGCGACAGTCGATGTTGTCCAGCACAAACTAAAAGAGTTTGAATTGCATTCCGGCTCTTGACAAACGGCATCGCCGGCCGGCACACTGAGGACCGAGACCTGCAGCGTCAGGCCTTTGGCTGCCGGTGTTTATTTGCTTTTGAGTGACCCGAGCTGCAAACAAACGGCACTAAAGGAGTAAATGGTCCACACCGTGGGTCTGAAAAACTACACAAACATGTCTGATGTGAAGGTACACGCACAGTTCTTCCAGTGTGTGTGTGTGTGTGTGCAAAATGTGAGATTATTGAGGTTTTAAATGGGAAAATGTAATTGCAACGATTACAGAAACCTTTTTTTTTTACCATATGCAGAAGCAATTTCCACACTGACTCTTTGAATTTAGCAAAAAACCTGCATGGGTCGACTCAGTCGCCTTACAACCCCCCCCCCTCCCCCCCAGATAGACACCGTGTGTATTTCAGATTCTTCATCTACAAGCAGAATAAACTCCTCACCTTATAAAACCATTGCAATTTCCATCTTCATGATTGTCTCTGTGCTGCTGGATTGTTTAAATCCATTTCCCAGCTCAGCCATATACTGTATATTTTACTGTGTTATCGAACGCGGTAACTTTATGATTATATCCAGAGTGTGTAGTGCCCGGGGGCCCCACTTATCCAGGATGCTCCACTGGAATTAATCTGGTGCTTGATGCTACCAGGGTTCAGTGCTCTGCTCCAGGTGTGCGTTACTCACTGTCGCTGCCTCTCGTTGCCTCGTCACCTTTTCGGAACGGGTGACGGTTGTAATTTTGGCCTCTGCGCTCACAAAAAGGATCCCCGCACATTATCTGGCATAAACAAAAAAACATCCCCAAACGCCGCAATCTCACAAACGTGCTTTCGGAGAATGAAACAAACCAAATTGCTGAGAGGAAATAGATCTGGGTGTCACCCCCCCCCCCCCTTCAATCTGCGTGACCTTCAGTGTCACCCTGTCAGCCGGTGTGAAGTCGAGCTCGGTGACCTTTTGGATGTTTCTCCCAGGACTCCCGGCCCACCGACGTAACTCTTATCTTTCTCTGGGGCTGATAATGCCTTTCCTCCCCACACTCATCTTGATGTGGAAAAGTCATCTTTCCTCATATCGCCAGATGCAGTAAGAAAGATTATGACTTGGCAGGCATGTGTGTGTGTGTGTGTGTGTGTAGAGCAGTAACCTGTGTGACTGAAAGAACATAAAAGTGGTTAAATTGCCAGTGGCATCATGGTTTTATAAAGCTTTTACATTTGAATCAAAGTGCAATAATAACCGCGCTTTATTTTTCTTCTTCTTCTTCCTCGGGAGAAAAAAAGAAAATGATTAAAGTGCAAAATATATATCAAAATGGGCAGCAGTGCAGAAATTTGGAAAGCAGTTGTTCCCGATCAATAACCAAGCTAAATAATTTGATTTAATCAACGATTTAGAGTCTCTAAATCCAGCAGGAAGAAGCTTCTGAACACGAGAGCAAAGAATTGATTCCTGCACATTGTTCATAACCTTTCGCCGGGCATTCACACGAAGAAGAAACAACAAGAAATGACATCAATAATCAAAATACATCCCTCATAATGAGGGTTGGTTATGTTTTTTTTTTGACCTCGTGACGACGCGCACGACGTGGCCTCCTTCCCGAGGCTTCTCTCCTGGGAGCCGACAACATGGCAGCACGGTACAGTTACCATAACTCTCCCTTTATGTGGCACATAATCAGCCTCTCTCCGGCGGGCCGAGCAGAACTCCATTTAGCTGTCGCAGCTTCCTCCCGGCGCCGCGCGTCAATTCAATCTCTTTAGCCGAGCGCTGATCTGATGACCCGTTTGACTCGAGCTCAAAGGAACATCTGCTCGCCGGGTTTTGACCCCAAGAAGTGCCGAGCTTTAGAAAAGAGAAGTGCTGGGGTCCCTCAGGGTTCAGTCCTTGGTCCTCTTCTCTTCTCTCTGTACACCAACTTTCTCGGGCTCTCTTCGAGCTAAACACTCAACAAAGTCACGACTGTTTGCTGTGCTGGCTCCTCATTGGTGGAACGAGCTCCCCATTGACATCAGGACAGGAAGTCTCTACAGACTAAAAACACATCTTAGTGACTACACCTTGAATAGGGAAGGTAGAGCCGTAGTAGCACTCTGGTAGCACTTAAATGTCTCTTACCGATAGCACTTTGTTGTTTAACACTTTAGCAGCACTTAAATGTCTCTTACCGATAGCACTTTGTAGTTTAACACTTTAGCAGCACTTAAATGTCTCTTACCGATAGCACTTTGTAGTTTAACACTTTAGCAGCACTTAAATGTCTCTTACCGATAGCACTTTGTAGTTTAACACTTTAGCAGCACTTAAATGTCCCTTACCGATAGCACTTTGTAGTTTAACACTTTAGCAGCACTTAAATGTCTCTTACTGATAGCACTTTGTAGTTTAACACTTTAGTAGCACTTAAATGTATCTTACTGATAGCACTCTGTAATTTAACATTATTGAAGAAATTGTACTTGCTTGATTCTTGTTGTTCTGAGTTTGGACTCATGGTTTAATGCACTTATTGTAAGTCGCTTTGGATAAAAGCGTCAGCTAAATGACATGTAATGTAAGGTGTGATGTCACAAGGTGTGATGTCACAAGGTGTGATGTCACAAGGTGTGATGTCGAGCGCCGCCTGATGGATCAATTCCCCCGGACCGGTCGATCGTAACGACGACACAAAGTCAGAGCCGAATTAAAAAGGTTTAGAGGAAATCTCCATTGATTCTGTTTAAATAGCGATCGGTCTGGAGACCACGCACGATTTATTATTTAACCACGTCTCACGTACAACAATGCTAAACACGACAAAGTATTATATTCCATTGTAAAAGCATGTATGAAATGCTATGAATTGGACTATTTGACATTTGCTTTTACATGTGAAAATAACAGCTTTTTAAATCCTGAACAGAGCTTTAAAAAACCCAAACTTTACCCCAGTAAGACATGTAGCTGTAGCCACAACTTCTATTACTTATAATATGTATTTTTATTAAATGACGTCTTGGTTATTCGGAGAAGAACACAAACACACAGCTTAGCATATCGACTCCAGAGATAATGTGCGCCACATGATGACGTTAAGCTGCCAATAAATCCCATAATTAATTAAATAGTAAATTACATTATTATATCAAAGACAATATGAAAACTAAAAGTCGTCTTGTAATTCCCGGTTACGGCCGTGTTTATTGATGGCGTTTGTATTAAAACATATATAACATATATAATATTAAACACGCTTAATTAGACATTCCATTGCATTTGCTATGTTACCCTAAAATATGCATGCTTACATTAATTAGCAGCAGGATAATCTTTCACCGCTACCGGACACAAAGCACCATCTTTTATTGGCTGCCGGGTGAAGAAATGCATATTTCACAACAACAACAAAACAACAATGTTCTATTCTTCTGTTCTCTCGCTTGTTTTTTACAGTTCCTCTGTTTTCTTTCTCTCTTTGAAGACACACACAGACTTGACGTTTCCCTTTTACACACACACTCATTCCCTTTCACACACACACACACACACACACACACACACACACACACATACACACACACACACACACACACATACATACACACACACACACACACACGTCGTCACTCTTTCACACTTCAGAGTGTTTTGTCAGATATTTGTCTTTCTCTTTTTGAGTTTGATCGGTTTCATAAGCGCCTTTTGTCCGTCTCCACCAGACCAATCAAAGTGTTTAGTGATCAAGGGAAGGAAGGAAGTGTGCATCCTAACGGGGCGCTGGCCTTGATCACTCCATCAAGTTCTCTTTTTGGACTTTCAAAAGGATTTTCACAATAACGCTTTTATTTTATTCGGTGGCCAAATTTGTTGTGTTATTAAATCTCTTCGTCTTCACAGACGTGTATTTTCATCTTCAATCAAGTCTCTTCTTTCCAACTCCGTCACCAGACAGAAATATAGATTTTATTCAGTTTTGATGCTCTAAAACTAAAACAAAACAGCGTCTTTTGTTACAGACGGAGATGAAGACGACCTTGGAGTGCATTTCTCTCCGGGGGGGGGGGGGGGGGGGGGGTTCAGCATGCTGTTGGTTCTGTTTAATCATGTACATTTATTTTTTAAAGGCCTTGACCAGTAAAAAGAAAAGGGAAACGCACACGAGGTCTGAGAGTCGCACACAGCTATAAACGCCCATGCAGCACCACCGAGCTACACCAGCCATCAATCAGGAGAACTTTCACTCACGGCTCACATAAAATGATATTATTGCGGTCGGCCCGGCTGCCTCTGGGACCTGGATGCAGCAGCCCCCCCCCCCCCCCCTCCGGAGTCACATTACCTAACCAGCAGTGGCAACAGGACACTGCACCAGGGGAGCTGCCCCCCCTTCGCGACCTGCTTCTCCGCCCATCGATCTCACTCAGGAGCCTCCACGCCGGCTCCTGGATCGCCCCGATTGAAGTCCTCCGGGTCCTAACGGATCTGCTGCCGTTAGCTAGCTCGCTAGCAGCGGCCGAGGCATCGTTTATGGTCATCTGGATATGTAAATCACAGCTAAGCTTCGACTCTCGTGGACTGCTGCTGACTGCTTTGTGTCCACACACACGCGTGTGCTCTTGTGCGTTTGACAGCTTCGTGATTTATCCCGCAGTAAAACACTTGTTATGCAAAGCACTTATGAAGGCGTCAGCGCGGAGGATCGATAAACCATTCCTTACGACAACAGCTTAAGAAAACCTGGTGGCGGGGGGGGGGGGGCGGGGGGGGGGGGGGGGGGGCGTGATGAGCGGCATCGCCGGGGTCAAAATTAATTTACTGATGCGAATGTGAGAAAACGCGGGAGAGAAACTATTATGAATCGCCTCTTCTGGCTGTCTGTAACCATAAATACTAAAAACATCATTAGAGGCTGAGAAAAGAAACATCAATTATAACGATTATTGGCAACGGAGATCTATGGGACGCGCAAAAGAGCTCATGGCGCTCTAACGACTTCTAGGACGGAGGACGCGTGAGTGATGTCCGTGAGCCCAGCGCATCATGGCGTGTGTCTGCTCCCAAGGGAAGTGAAGAGGGTGATTTAGAGCCAGAGATCGCCCCGGTGCACAATCCATCGCACGCGAGGAACGCTGACTAAGCGCATCCCGACGTCGCGCGGTGGAGCCGACCTCAACGGAGGCCCGCGGCGCGCTCAGCGGCCTCATTGGATGACGGCGCGCTCGTTAACCGGCGTGAAACACGTGCGTCACGTCTCGTGGGGTAAAAACCAACGCACAACGTCCGGGCCACAACAATCAGCCACGGGGGAACTTGTCATGGCCGGCGGTTGCCAGAGAGATATATATATAATATATATATATATATATATATTTATTCCCGTAGGTTTCCTTGGTGCTCATGAAAAGTGCAAAATGCTCTGGTTTGCTCCAGTTGGGGCGTAGTAATAAATTAAGATGTAAAAATACATTAAAGGATCATCACGAGCATCAAAAGTATCATAATGCAGAATTGTTCCTTTTTCCCACTGATGAGGACGTAAAGCCTCACATATTGGAGAGGTTAATCTATATATAATGAATATCACATAATAACTGAAGCTAATTAATGTAGCACTGGATATTCATCTCCAGCCTGTATCGCTCCTCATAAATGCACCAGTAATGAGCAGTAATGATGATCTCTGAAGTCTTCATATTGATTCTTTTCTGCCTATTTTGGATGGACGCTGAGTAATTAGCGCTTGCTGCTTATTGTGTGATTTAAAAACACAAAAGAAGCAGCTTGAGAAGTAAAACCAGAGACCTTTCGGAGACCTTTCGGAGACCAGCTGGCACATCGATTGGTGACCATGGGAGCGGGCGATGCGTTAAAAAGACGATTTTCCAATCGTTTTATCATCGGCTGCATCGGAGGGATGCAGCACATGTAAAATATGAGACCCGGCATGCTTATTAATCTTCTGCCCGTCGGGCTGCAGTGAAGGGTTGAAGGCTCCGGTGGTGTCAATCATCTTCCTTCTGGTTGCACTGGATCACGGTAAAAGCTCTGCCATCTGGAACTGAAGGGAACCGTTGTGCCTTTTTCTAAGAAAACTGAATCTATTTAATGTACATTATTAAATCCTTTCACGGAAGAAAAGAAAACAGCTCTTATTTGATCCCTTTGATGGTCTGAATGAGTTTGTGTGACATGTACTGTGGGCATCAATGCAGAACTTTTAATGTTATTAACTGAGATTGTTCTCATTCATCTGATTGACGCCGGCATGAATCGCTTGTCAGTCTTCTTCTGGTGTTGTTGCACTTAAAAAGCGCGACTTTAGCGCAGGTGATTAATGTATGTTTTTAAGACTAAAACATTCAAGTTCAATTGAAGGGAGTGTGTGGACATGAGTGACGGACGCTTTATTCTCAAATTATATGTTCAGAAATTCAAAAGGGCGTGCAGGTCGATAAAAGCCGGCGTCACAACAGCGCGGCTGTGAAATGAAAAACGCTTTCAACCTCCCAGCAGGGGAGAATCTGTGGGGAGGAAGTCCGTCTGCAGCCTTTGGTCACAGAGAGGAGGAACAACAACGTGCACCCGGCAACACGGAAGGATTGTTGCTGATACATGTTCTGTGTTTATGGCTTAAGAACAGGTGAAACAATAAAGTGTGTCATTTATTGTTGTAATACTAGTTTCGGCCACAAGAGGCGGAAGTGCACGACTTAAAGTATTTAATTTCACCGTGCGCTCTAAACGTGTCATAACGTATGTAATCATGTGTCATGTCCTTTAATTAATCAGCGCTAATGTGCTTTTAGGTCGGTTCCTCCCAGTGAAGGTCGGTTCCTCCCAGTGAAGGTCGGTTCACCCCAGTGAAGGTCGGTTCCTCCCAGTGAAGGTCGGTTCACCCCAGTGAAGGTCGGTTCCTCCCAGTGAAGGTCGGTTCCTCCCAGTGAGGGTCGGTTCCTCCCAGTGAAGGTTGGTTCCTCCCAGTGAGGGTCGGTTCCTCCCAGTGAGGGTCGATTCCCTCCCAGTGAAGGTCGGTTCCTCCCATTGAAGGTCGGTCCCTCCCAGTGAAGGTCGGTTCCTCCCAGTGAAGGTCGGTTCCCCCCAGTGAAGGTCGGTTCCTCCCAGTGAAGGTCGGTTCCTCCCAGTGAGGGTCGATTCCCTCCCAGTGAAGGTCGGTTCCTCCCAGTGAAGGTCGGTTCCTCCCAGTGAGGGTCGATTCCCTCCCAGTGAAGGTCGGTTCCTCCCATTGAAGGTCGGTCCCTCCCAGTGAGGGTCGGTTCCTCCCATTGAAGGTCGGTCCCTCCCAGTGAAGGTCGGTTCCTCCCAGTGAAGGTCGGTTCCCCCCAGTGAAGGTCGGTTCCTCCCAGTGAAGGTCGGTTCACCCCAGTGAAGGTCGGTTCCTCCCAGTGAAGGTCGGTTCCTCCCAGTGAAGGTCGGTTCCTCCCAGTGAGGGTCGATTCCCTCCCAGTGAAGGTCGGTTCCTCCCATTGAAGGTCGGTCCCTCCCAGTGAGGGTCGGTTCCTCCCAGTGAGGGTCGGTTCCTCCCATTGAAGGTCGGTCCCTCCCAGTGAGGGTCGGTTCCTCCCAGTGAGGGTCGATTCCCTCCCAGTGAAGGTCGGTTCCTCCCATTGAAGGTCGGTCCCTCCCAGTGAGGGTCGGTTCACCCCAGTGAAGGTCGGTTCCTCCCAGTGAGGGTCGGTTCCCCCCAGTGAAGGTCGGTTCCCCCCAGTGAGGGTCGGTTCCCCCCATTGAAGGTCGGTTCCTCCCAGTGAGGGTCGATTCCCTCCCAGTGAAGGTCGGTTCCTCCCATTGAAGGTTGGTCCCTCCCAGTGAGGGTCGGTTCCTCCCAGTGAAGGTCGGTTCCTCCCAGTGAGGGTCGGTTTCCTCCCAGTGAAGGTCGGTTCCTCCCAGTGAAGGTCGGTTCCCCCCAGTGAAGGTCGGTTCCCCCCAGTGAGGGTCGGTTCCTCCCAGTGAGGGTCGGTTCACCCCATTGAAGGTCGGTTCCTCCCAGTGAAGGTCGGTTCCTCCCAGTGAAGGTCGGTTCCTCCCAGTGAGGGTCGGTTCACCCCAGTGAAGGTCGGTTCCTCCCAGTGAAGGTCGGTTCCTCCCAGTGAGGGTCGGTTTCCTCCCAGTGAAGGTCGGTTCCTCCCAGTGAGGGTCGGTTCCTCCCAGTGAGGGTCGGTTCACCCCAGTGAAGGTCGGTTCCTCCCAGTGAAGGTCGGTTCCTCCCAGTGAGGGTCGGTTCCTCCCAGTGAAGGTCGGTTCCTCCCAGTGAAGGTCGGTTCCTCCCAGTGAGGGTCGGTTCCCTCCAGTGAGGGTCGGTTCCCCCCAGTGAAGGTCGGTTCCTCCCAGTGAAGGTCGGTCCCTCCCAGTGAGGGTCGGTTCCTCCCAGTGAAGGTCGGTTCCTCCCAGTGAAGGTCGGTTCCTCCCAGTGAAGGTCGGTCCCTCCCAGTGAGGGTCGGTTCCTCCCAGTGAAGGTCGGTTCCTCCCAGTGAAGGTCGGTTCCCCCCAGAGAGGGTCGGTTCACCCCAGTGAAGGTCGGTTCCTCCCAGTGAAGGTCGGTTCCTCCCAGTGAGGGTCGATTCCCTCCCAGTGAAGGTCGGTTCCTCCCATTGAAGGTCGGTTCCTCCCATTGAAGGTCGGTCCCTCCCAGTGAGGGTCGGTTCCTCCCAGTGAGGGTCGGTTCCTCCCATTGAAGGTCGGTCCCTCCCAGTGAGGGTCGGTTCCTCCCAGTGAGGGTCGATTCCCTCCCAGTGAAGGTCGGTTCCTCCCATTGAAGGTCGGTCCCTCCCAGTGAGGGTCGGTTCACCCCAGTGAAGGTCGGTTCCTCCCAGTGAAGGTCGGTTCCCCCCAGTGAAGGTCGGTTCCCCCCAGTGAGGGTCGGTTCCCCCCATTGAAGGTCGGTTCCTCCCAGTGAGGGTCGATTCCCTCCCAGTGAAGGTCGGTTCCTCCCATTGAAGGTTGGTCCCTCCCAGTGAGGGTCGGTTCCTCCCAGTGAAGGTCGGTTCCTCCCAGTGAAGGTCGGTTCCTCCCAGTGAGGGTCGGTTTCCTCCCAGTGAAGGTCGGTTCCTCCCAGTGAAGGTCGGTTCCCCCCAGTGAAGGTCGGTTCCCCCCAGTGAGGGTCGGTTCCTCCCAGTGAGGGTCGGTTCACCCCATTGAAGGTCGGTTCCTCCCAGTGAAGGTCGGTTCCTCCCAGTGAAGGTCGGTTCCTCCCAGTGAGGGTCGGTTCACCCCAGTGAAGGTCGGTTCCTCCCAGTGAAGGTCGGTTCCTCCCAGTGAGGGTCGGTTTCCTCCCAGTGAAGGTCGGTTCCTCCCAGTGAAGGTCGGTTCCCCCCAGTGAAGGTCGGTTCCCCCCAGTGAAGGTCGGTTCCTCCCAGTGAAGGTCGGTTCCTCCCAGTGAGGGTCGGTTCCTCCCAGTGAGGGTCGGTTCACCCCAGTGAAGGTCGGTTCCTCCCAGTCAGGGTCGGTTCCTCCCAGTGAAGGTCGGTTCCTCCCAGTGAAGGTCGGTTCCTCCCAGTGAAGGTCGGTTCCTCCCAGTGAAGGTCGATTCCCCCCAGTGAAGGTCGGTTCCTCCCAGTGAAGGTCGGTTCCCCCCAGTGAAGGTCGGTTCCTCCCAGTGAAGGTCGGTTCCCCCCAGTGAAGGTCGGTTCCCTCAGCTTTTCCCTCACATGAACACGTTTACTCGAGTTGTGTGTTTATATATTCAACTGAGGGCCAACAGGTTGGAACAGTCCCATTCATGTGGGAACACGGATATGGAAATGGAGTTGGCGGCGTCGCTCCGGAGCAGCCGGCGTGGAATCGACGACAGGTGAGTGACAGGCGGTTGGATTGTCCTCCACGATGTCCTCGTGCTCGGCCTTATCTCCGCGTGGCTCGGCCTTCTGAATATGGGAGATGTCATTTTCTGATCTGCTTGGCGGCTCCGGTTGTGACTAAACAATTCCTCCTTTTCTTTTGTGCGGTTTCAATTAAGATAACTGTATTTATGATTATAATAATTCATGGAGAAAGCAGGTTTTTTTTTTTAATACAGTGCACATTTACTGCCCCGTTGGCTTTAGAGCATTTGGTCACTGCCTCCAGATCGTAACGCGAAGCTAGAGATGAATTATCCGGTTGGTATGAAAACATAAAGGAACACTTTGGACTTCACGTCGAGTCAGAAAGCTCATTCACGCAGCGCGTAGGAAGAAAAGTGAGAACGAAATGAATGCAAAGTACTTCCCAGCTGGTTTCCAGTGCTAATGGCTAATCTGACCCAGCATGTTCCATTAATTGTACAAAAGCCAAACATTTCCATTAGCAGCATTCTTCTGTTATTTCTGAAGAGTCTCTCTCGGTGTCGCTTGACCCTTTCCCAGCCGAGTTCGGACTTTCAGTCAATTGGAGAAACGCGACGTGACAAAGACTTAAAGAGACAGACGGCTAATTGATTGGTAGCGGAGCAATGCTAACGCACAATTATGTACGAGCATCGTGGTGTTACAACGTGTTCTCTCTGGACTACAAAGTCTTCTTAAAAAGTTCATATTTTGTATTCCCCTCAAAAAGAAGAGGACATAAACCTGCAGAGGAATAATTAAAAAGGGACGAGAACAGATGCGGAGCAGCTGATTGTGAACATCTCGTGTTCACATTAATGAACATATGAAGCGCTGCATTCTCCCGGTTCAGTTAGCACGACTCTGAAAGGCACCGAGTGCATGAAGCACGTTGTCCAAAAACAAGTTCGATCTGTAAGGGCTCAAACCTGGGAGCTCCTCCTCCTCAGGCTGCAACGAGAGACATTATTATTAATATTTGGTTGTTCAACGTGAAGACACGTTTCTACACACACACACACACAAGGTACGCGAGCGTCCCGGTTTAAGTTGTTTACTCCCTCTCCTTGTTTACTCCCTCTCCTTTGTTTACTCCCTCTCCTTGTTTACTCCCTCTCCTTGTTTACTTCCTTTGTTTACTCCCTCTCCTTTGTTTACTCCCTCTCCTTTGTTTACTCCCTCTCCTTGTTTACTCCCTCTCCTTTGTTTACTCCCTCTCCTTTGTTTACTCCCTTTGTTTACTCCCTCTCCTTGTTTACTCCCTCTCCTTTGTTTACTCCCTCTCCTTTGTTTACTCCCTCTCCTTGTTTACTCCCTCTCCTTTGTTTACTCCCTCTCCTTGTTTACTCCCTCTCCTTTGTTTACTCCCTCTCCTTTGTTTACTCCCTCTCCTTGTTTACTCCCTCTCCTTTGTTTACTCCCTCTCCTTTGTTTACTCCCTCTCCTTTGTTTACTCCCTCTCCTTTGTTTACTCCCTCTCCTTGTTTACTCCCTCTCCTTTGTTTACTCCCTCTCCGCGGGTGTTCTTGTTTACACCCGACATTCACGTCGATGTTCCGGCAACAATTTGTAATGAACCTTCTGGGAAATGAACCGCGATGCCATCTGAGAACCGTGTCATGGCTGCAGAGAAAGACGGAGTCACATCTTCCTCTTTCCATCCATCCATCCATTTTCAATACCGCTTATCCTCATTAGGGTCGCTATCCCAGCTGACATAGGGCGAAGGCAGGGGACACCCTGGACAGGCCGCCAGTCCATCGAGGGCACATGTAGGGACATACAACCATTCACTCTCACATTCACACCTATGGGACATTTAGAGATCAATGAACCTGCAGCATGTCTTTGGACTGTGGGAGGAAGCCGGAGAGCCCGGAGAGAACCCACGCTGCCACGGGGAGAACATGCAAACTCCACACAGAAGGACCGCTCCGACCGGGAATTGAACCCGCGGCCCTCTTGCTGTGAGGCGACAGTGCTAGCCACTACACCACCGTGCAGCCTCTTCCTCTTTCCATTAAAGTCAAATGTTTTGGTTTTTCCGGCTGTAATTGCATCGCAGCTGAATTCCTTGTTTGTTGAAACTAGAGGTCAGCCCAATAGGTTTATGTAATAACATCATATTGACATGTTGCTGCGGTCACTCGATTGTAAGTTGGTTACTCTAATGGTTTTGTGATAGGTGAGACCAGTAAGACCAGTAAACATCAGCCTTGACATGATCATTTTCACTGAAACAGTCGCGATGCATTCAGAAATCTGTTATTATTGCTAATACGTTTTCAATGTGCCTTGCTGTTTTTCAATGTAATAGGATATTCTCTAAAGATTTGATGGCAAATATGAAGCTGAAAAAAAAAGGCATAAAATGTTTCTGATTGCCTTGAAAACCCACCGGCGCTGTGATGAAATCCTTTGTGTCCTCATGTGTGACATTGGAGTCTCTCCGAAGGGCATCAATATAATCTGTCCCTTACGTTACGGTGCTTCTTCTATCTCCTTCGACAGGAAGACGGCTTTTGATCGCGACCACGGCCCAAAAAAACCCTGATTTGTTTCCTCTTCGATAAAATAAATTAGAATGGAATAGAGCGGCGATGACATTGAAATGTGCATCGGCCGCTGAATGAAGTCTTACACGAGTCGTGAAGCGTTTCATTTCGATGGGATGTGAGTGCTCGTGTTTGTGACCTCTTGTGACCTCTTGTGACCTCCTCCCCTGACCCCGTGGTCAGCGGTGCTTCGAGGCCAACGAGCGTTTTAAATCACATTATTTCGTCGGGTGTTGCGGCGCGTCTTATTTTTGGGGGAAGGTTTACGCTCCGGCGGCCCCCAGCCGGCGTTCCGTTTACCCCGGGGGACACAGGTGTGTCAGAGGTGGCTTGTGGGTAGGAAATGACTCCCCCTCTCTCTTCCTCTACTTCTGCCGGGAGCGAGCCGGAGGTCGCAAACGACTGCGGATTGCCAGACGCTCATATTTCACCTTCTCATTAGCAGTAAAGGCGGGCGAGGTAATTACTGCGTCTGACGTGAGGGAAGGAGGCTCCGAATGAAGAGACGTGTGTTCAACCACCGGGCGACCAGCGCCTCTGTGCAGCAAAACGTGTCCTATGTGTGCACACTGAGCCCTGGATGGTAAATAATACAAAAGCCCTTTAGTGTAAACATCCCAGAAGTTGAACGCTCAACCAATTATTCATAGAGAGACACTGGAAGCCCGAGGAGGACGACGACCGTGCTGCACATGCATCAAAGAAAGGAAGTCGAACCGTTAGCTTCCTGCTGCGTGCTGTTGGTTCTCACGGCAGCGTTACGCCACGTGAAGCTCTCTCACCTCCAGACGTGACTCGAGGTGTTTCATGTCATTTATTTCAGGTCCAGCAGCTCGTCAGTCGAGGTCTCCAGAAAGCAGAAAGAGCCCCAAATGACTTTTCAGGGCGATCTGACATGTCAGAGAAACATAGAAAGTGTGATCCCTGTCTCATTGTAACTGACTGAGATGTTTTATGTCCTCACAACAGGACGTCTGGGTGGCTCACGGTCACCTCCATGAACACGTTTCTAATCCGGAGCTTTGAGTTCTCAGCGTTTTGACTCAAATTGAAAGTCCCGACTGAAATGAAAATAGACATTATCAGACGCTCTTGTTACGCAACAACGTCGTGATTCATATTGATGCATCTCTGCATAGAAAGCGCTGCTTTCATCAGACGAGGTGGAACGAGACGACGACCAACGTTTTCCACATTTCACGCACAGGAGTTGAAATTTGTCTCCTCGTCGCCGTTGCGCAATCCCCAAGGTTTCTTCATGCGTGTTTGGTTGCGTCACTTCTTTTCGAGCAGATATTGTTATTCGAAAAATAGTAATTTATTCAAAGTAATAAATAAAAATAAGCAAAAGAAGGCTTGAAATGCGTTCTGCCTTTTCCATTTATTCTGTTTTCCTTCACGGTCTCTTTTAAGTCTCACCGTATCCACGGCGATCTCCCCGCCTGCGGGTTGTTCTTTAAATATCATAACTATCACTGCAATGCCTGTCACTCTGTCTTTCAGACCTATTACTGTGCAACCAATCACCTGCCAGGACCTCCAGGAAGACCGGTGGACGACCAGCAGCGTCTAGACGGATTCATAAGACGTGTCTAAGCCCAGTTTATAGACACTTATCTCTGTTATTAATAACTTTACAACACATCTATGGAGTTTATTGAGGTTTAATCTGGCTGACGATACATACTTTATTACGCACTTATTAGCAGTTAAGTATTCTTTTTCTGCAGGTAGGTAAAATAAAGTACAGAGAACGTACATCCTTTATTATGCACTAATTAACCCTATTTAAAGATCATATTGGGGGCATTGTTCAGCTTTTATTCGATGCAGAAGATTAAAAGCCGTCATAGGTCGTCATAGATTTCAACCTTCAACAATCACACGCGTGTCATGTCCGGCTGTTCGATTCCGGCGTTCTTTGGGTGAAGTGGCGACACACTCATGATCCTCCAAACAGATGTTTAATTAAAGGACTGTGATCACGTGACCTTTGAGGCCTACAATGAGGCTCAACCTCAGTGGACCCCAAACCTCACAAAGTCAACATCGGTACATCCTGACGTTCAGCCGTTACCGCTAGCAACCACTCAGTCAATCACAAAAAAAGTTACTTTGTGGTCAACATCTCCTTAAAAGTATCTTTAAGTGGTTCAAAGACACATCCTTTCAGGGCGTGTGCATGCTACAATAAACCTGGAATACATTTTGTGTAAAACGTGCAATTTAAAAGACCAAGAAACTGCTCTTAAAGCGGGCGACCTTCTCACTATGTTGCTAGGTAACAGCCGAAACAGTAAATTATTTAAATCATTATTAGATACTTGACTTTTTCAATACGCTGTGCTCTTAAGGTCGACATGTTAAACTCAATTGTGCAGTTAAAAGCCTTTCTGAAACCTGCAGATATATTAATGAATAACATTATAAACGTATACACACACATATTTATATTTATTTATTGAGACGGCCGACTCACGGGGCACACAGTGTGCCTTCAAAGCACCGCTTAAGGTTATTGTTTTATGATGAATTCCACCTTGTGTATAAAGAGCAATTTAATATTGAATCCGGTGCATAATTTACATGTAATCAGGAATGATTTACACGCCCCGCAGACGCGTTGACCACGGCGCCCGCCGACCGCACGAATGTCAGCGACGCCTTTTCAATCAGCGTCGGGCAACGTTGGCGTCGCCGACGTGTTTGGAACAGATTGAGGACGGGGGGGTTGATTCAGACCCCCCCCCCCCTGAACTCCTCTCAATGTTTGACTTCCTGACACTAAGAAACACCAGAGAGCTCCTCGTCGTGGGAGAGTGTTGTGTGGCAACGGCTTGTGTCATGTCCCATTAATAATGGTAATGATAGCATTAGGGGGGGGGGGGGGGGGGGGGGGGGGGGGGGGGGAGTGACAAGGTCGTCCTAAACGACAGCGAGCAGGCCTGACGTTCCTCCACGAGGATGAGCCGGGAAGAGCGACGCCCACGAAGAACCAAGACGTGTTCATCAGCAGCAACCGACACTTTAATATGTACATATATATATGTATAAATATATATATATATATATAAATATATGCATGAGTACATTGGCTGTGCCATCCATATTTAGATATGTTGGATATATATCAGCAACCTTTAACTACAATCTGTGTAAACATTAGTACATTCTGCTTAGTGTGACGTGTATTTCTATATTTATTTGGGATCCTATGGATTTATTTTCCTTACTTATAATAATAAAATACATAATTTCCATACGGATTGAGACATTTTGGAGACTACTCGAAGTCCGTGTGAGATTGTTGTACTTAATGCATGTTGTCATTAATATTGTGCAGACACAAAAACACAAAACATGTTGACGTTTCACACGTTATTTATAGATTTTCCGATGACAGATATCAGATGGAACGCAGCTGCGGTTAAGATCCTTTTGGGTCGCAGCCTCGTCGTAATGCGCTATATATATAATTAAGAACATGACATCACACATTATTCATCTGTCGGAGGCGCTCACGGAAAAAATTGACGGAAAGGAAATTTACGCACAATTAATCACAACCGGCGCCGCTCTGTTTGTTTTTCTGCTGCCTGAATTCACTTTTAATTTCTTCTCCAAACAACAGAAAACAGAAATCTCTCAATAAGTCATCAGGTCATAAAAAAAGATGCTTTTCAGAAACATCTTCGTCGTGATGGCGTCCTGGAAAACGCTCGTCTTCGTCGTTATGACGCTGGAGACATTTGACTTTCTTTTCTATATCATATAAATAATGTCTTGTTTTCAAACTATCTTTAGTACGAGTATTTTTTCATAATAAATGTTTCCACGGCATGAAAATCAATTACAGCCCATTAAGATCTCTTCAGTTAGATTTGGCTCTCAAAGAAGGACTAATCCCTCGGATGCTCCGAGATAAGCCGAAAGCGACACGTTGGGATGAAACCGACGGCCTCCACCGCACTGACGGAGGAGCATCAGAGGAGCTTCAGAGGAGCTTCAGAGGAGCATGAGAGGAGCATGAGAGGAGCATCAGAGGAGCATGAGAGGAGCATCAGAGGAGCATGAGAGGAGCTACAGAGGAGCTTCAGAGGAGCATGAGAGGAGCATGAGAGGAGCATAGGAGGAGCTACAGAGGAGCTTCAGAGGAGCATGAGAGGAGCATCAGAGGAGCATCAGAGGAGCTACAGAGGAGCATGAGAGGAGCATAGGAGGAGCTACAGAGGAGCTTCAGAGGAGCATCAGAGGAGCATGAGAGGAGCATCAGAGGAGCATCAGAGGAGCATGAGGAGCATCAAAGGAGCATGAGAGGAGCATCAGAGGAGCATCAGAGGAGCATGAGAGGAGCATCAAAGGAGCATGAGAGGAGCTTCAGAGGAGTATGAGAGGAGCTACAGAGGAGCTTCAGAGGAGTATGAGAGGAGCATCAGAGGAGCATCAGAGGAGCATCAGAAGAGCATCAGAAGAGCTTCAGAGGAGCATCAGAGGAGCATCAGAGGAGCATCAGAGGAGCATCAGAAGAGCTTCAGAGGAGCATGAGAGGAGTATGAGAGGAGCTACAGAGGAGCTTCAGAGGAGCATGAGAGGAGCATCAGAGGAGCATGAGAGGAGCTACAGAGGAGCATCAGAGGAGCATGAGAGGAGCTACAGAGGAGCTTCAGAGGAGCTACAGAGGAGCTTCAGAGGAGCATGAGAGGAGCATGAGAGGAGCATCAGAGGAGCTACACAGGAGCATGAGAGGAGCATCAGAAGAGCTTCAGAGGAGCTTCAGAGGAGCATGAGAGGAGTATGAGAGGAGCTACAGAGGAGCATCAGAGGAGCATCAGAGGAGCTACAGAGGAGCATGAGAGGAGTATGAGAGGAGCTACAGAGGAGCTTCAGAGGAGCATCAGAGGAGCATGAGAGGAGCTACAGAGGAGCTTCAGAGGAGCATGAGAGGAGCTACAGAGGAGCATCAGAGGAGCATGAGAGGAGCTACAGAGGAGCTTCAGAGGAGCTACAGAGGAGCTTCAGAGGAGCATGAGAGGAGCATCAGAGGAGCATGAGAGGAGCTACAGAGGAGCTTTAGAGGAGCATCAGAGGAGCATCAGAGGAGCATCAGAGGATCTACAGAGGAGCATCAGAGGAGCATCAGAGGAGCATGAGAGGAGCTACAGAGGAGCATCAGAGGAGCATCAGAGGAGCATCAGAGGAGCATGAGAGGAGCATCAGAGGAGCATGAGAGGAGCTTCAGAGGAGCTTCAGAGGAGCTTCAGAGGAGCATCAGAGGAGCATCAGAGGAGCATCAGAGGAGCTACAGATGAGCTACAGAGGAGCTACAGAGGAGCATGAGAGGAGCATCAGAGGAGCTTCAGAGGAGCATCAGAGGAGCTACAGAGGAGCATCAGAGGAGCTTCAGAGGAGCATCAGAGGAGCTTCAGAGGAGCTTCAGAGGAGCATCAGAGGAGCATCAGAGGAGCATGAGAGGAGCATCAGAGGAGCATCAGATGAGCTACAGAGGAGCTACAGAGGAGCATGAGAGGAGCATCAGAGGAGCATGAGAGGAGCATCAGTGGAGCATCAGAGGAGCATGAGAGGAGCATCAGAGGAGCATCAGAGGAGCATGAGAGGAGCATCAGAGGAGCATCAGAGGAGCATCAGAGGAGCATGAGAGGAGCATCAGTGGAGCATCAGAGGAGCATGAGAGGAGCATCAGAGGAGCATCAGAGGAGCATCAGAGGAGCATCAGAGGAGCATGAGAGGAGCATCAGAGGAGCATCAGAGGAGCATGAGAGGAGCATCAGAGGAGCATCAGAGGAGCATCAGAGGAGCATCAGAGGAGCTTCAGAGGAGCATCAGAGGAGCTTCAGAGGAGCATCAGAGGATCATCAGAGGAGCTTCAGAGGAGCATGAGAGGAGCTACAGAGGAGCATCAGAGGAGCATGAGAGGAGCTACAGAGGAGCTTCAGAGGAGCATGAGAGGAGCATCAGAGGAGCATGAGAGGAGCTACAGAGGAGCTTCAGAGGAGCATGAGAGGAGCATCAGAGGAGCATGAGAGGAGCTACAGAGGAGCTTCAGAGGAGCATGAGAGGAGCATCAGAGGAGCATGAGAGGAGCTACAGAGGAGCTTCAGAGGAGCATGAGAGGAGCATCAGAGGAGCATCAGAGGAGCTACAGAGGAGCATCAGAGGAGCATGAGAGGAGCATCAGAGGAGCTTCAGAGGAACATCAGATGAGCATCAGAGGAGCATCAGAGAAGCATCAGGAGCATCAGAGAAGCATCAGGAGCTTCAGAGGAGCATCAGAGGAGCTTCAGAGGAGCATGAGAGGAGCTACAGAGGAGCATCAGAGGAGCATGAGAGGAGCTACAGAGGAGCTTCAGAGGAGCTACAGAGGAGCTTCAGAGGAGCATGAGAGGAGCATGAGAGGAGCATCAGAGGAGCTACACAGGAGCATGAGAGGAGCATCAGAAGAGCTTCAGAGGAGCTTCAGAGGAGCATGAGAGGAGTATGAGAGGAGCTACAGAGGAGCATCAGAGGAGCATCAGAGGAGCTACAGAGGAGCATGAGAGGAGTATGAGAGGAGCTACAGAGGAGCTTCAGAGGAGCATCAGAGGAGCATGAGAGGAGCTACAGAGGAGCTTCAGAGGAGCATGAGAGGAGCTACAGAGGAGCATCAGAGGAGCATGAGAGGAGCTACAGAGGAGCTTCAGAGGAGCTACAGAGGAGCTTCAGAGGAGCATGAGAGGAGCATCAGAGGAGCATGAGAGGAGCTACAGAGGAGCTTTAGAGGAGCATCAGAGGAGCTACAGAGGAGCATCAGAGGAGCATCAGAGGATCTACAGAGGAGCATCAGAGGAGCATCAGAGGAGCATGAGAGGAGCTACAGAGGAGCATCAGAGGAGCATCAGAGGAGCATCAGAGGAGCATGAGAGGAGCATCAGAGGAGCATGAGAGGAGCTTCAGAGGAGCTTCAGAGGAGCTTCAGAGGAGCATCAGAGGAGCATCAGAGGAGCATCAGAGGAGCTACAGATGAGCTACAGAGGAGCTACAGAGGAGCATGAGAGGAGCATCAGCGGAGCTTCAGAGGAGCATCAGAGGAGCTACAGAGGAGCATCAGAGGAGCTTCAGAGGAGCATCAGAGGAGCTTCAGAGGAGCTTCAGAGGAGCATCAGAGGAGCATCAGAGGAGCATGAGAGGAGCATCAGAGGAGCATCAGATGAGCTACAGAGGAGCTACAGAGGAGCATGAGAGGAGCATCAGAGGAGCATGAGAGGAGCATCAGTGGAGCATCAGAGGAGCATGAGAGGAGCATCAGAGGAGCATCAGAGGAGCATGAGAGGAGCATCAGAGGAGCATCAGAGGAGCATCAGAGGAGCATGAGAGGAGCATCAGTGGAGCATCAGAGGAGCATGAGAGGAGCATCAGAGGAGCATCAGAGGAGCATCAGAGGAGCATCAGAGGAGCATGAGAGGAGCATCAGAGGAGCATCAGAGGAGCATGAGAGGAGCATCAGAGGAGCATCAGAGGAGCATCAGAGGAGCATCAGAGGAGCTTCAGAGGAGCATCAGAGGAGCTTCAGAGGAGCATCAGAGGAGCATCAGAGGAGCTTCAGAGGAGCATCAGAGGAGCTTCGAGCTACTCTTCCTCAGTGGTTCTACTGGGACAGAGCTCTTCCTCAGTGGTTCTGGGGCAGAACCTCATGTCTTCACCAAGGGGGAGACGTCTCAGAGAGCTCGGTGGTTTCTACTGTGTTTCAGGACTTGAGGCGCTGCAGGAGCCGTTGACCTTCAGCCATCTCACCGTATTAAAAGTGAACTGATGGGTATCACGAAGATAAATCAAACGCTCACCCGCAGTCGGGTCGTGAAGCGTGACCCCGGCGACGCCCACGGGGCGCCCGTGGGCGTCGCCGGGTGAGTCTTGCAGCATTAGTCTGGGTGTCCGTCTCAAGAAGCGCTTGTACGTGTGTTTGAAACGCGTTTGATGCGCACACATCAACTTATCATTAACAATGCAGACACACGGGGGGGGGGGGGGGGGGGGGGGGGGGGGGGCTCTTTCATAACTGACCACGGCTCTCATATCCGGGGCAGCCGGGTTGTCATTGTGGAGTTAAGCCTGAGCGCGTGGCGACAGCTTGATAACGGCGCCCTGATTCACACACTCTGGAGAGTCTTAATGTTTAATAAGTACGAAAGCCTCTTATTCCTGCCCATCAGCCTCTGAGCAAGGCATCAGATTAGGAGCTGGACAGCACGAGTTGTGTCTGATTCCAGTTCAGTGTTCTCAAAGAGCATTAAAACATGAACACTAATGCCAAAGATCACGTAATCAAGACCATCTGCTGCACATCAATCAAGAGTCTTCACAAGCACACACTGGACAGAATGCACTCAAATTATATGTACAATATATATATATATATATATATATATATATATATATATATATATATATATATTGTATCCTGACTGTTCTGCAGTGTCAGCGATAATTCCCAAGAGGTGTCATATTCCTGATTCATATTAGTAATGCACCCTCCTGGGTATTGTGCTTTTACATGACAGCTATCAGTTCACGAGCTGGATATAAACACAACAACAAACAAGGGGGGGGGGGGGGGGGGGGGGGGGGGGGGGGACAACAAAAGGTAACACAAGCTATTATGACAGCGAGAAATGATGATCAGGAACGTTTTTGTTGGAACTGCGACTTCAATTTATGTCAATCTGACCCTTCAGATATTACACATAAAGAAATAAGAGCAGCACAACATCCTGGTCTTCAGCTTCTTTGTGTCTCTTATCATAAATCCATTTCTGTTGTTATTGGGTCCGACTTCCCCTCCGATGGGACCTCATGTTGCTTTAAAAACCAATAACAGAGAGACAATTCATCATGGCTGCTAAATGTAAGCTGTGCATTGTGATGATGTGTACACATGCAACGTGTGTGTGTGTGTGTGTGTGTGTGTGTGTGTGTGTGTGTGAGATGCAGCCAAACAAATTCACACTTTTTACACAACTGTCTTCCAGAAAGATGCAAAAACAAAAAGGCGATATCTTGATTATTTGAGGAGTGTATGAATGTTTCAACTTGCAATGAAAATAATCAAAGTAATGAGGCTTAAATGAGGAATAATATAATAAAAATGAATAAATCACCTCTTTTTGTCCCTTTGTGAAATTGGCATAATATGAATTATTGCGTCATGGTTACGATACAAAACGTGTTTTATGGAGGTCACATTGACCTCTGACCACCAAAATGTAATCGGTTCATCTTTAAATCAACGAGTACGTGTGTGCTAAATTTGAAATAAATAAAGTTACTTTCACATGAATGGGACGTTCCTACAGATGCACCAAAACATACCTTCTCTAAAACATATCATAATCTATAATGAGAGGAAAAGAAGGTCCATTGCTGTCTCTTCATTTCAGATGTTTTTGGGATGGCGAAGCGAGAAGTTTCTGATTCAACATGGCGAGGTGAAGAGGGGGGGGGGGGGGGGGGGGGGGGGCATGACCACACAGGAAGGAGGACGATGATGAAGAGCTTAATTAAAGTCACACAGGCTGGATTTGAGTTAGTTGTGGCTCCGCCCCCTCTGACGAGCTGCTTTGGCATTTGAGATGAAACAAAGCTGAAATACCGTTGACTGACACGAGGTTGGGGGTGGGCCCTTTTCAGAGAGCTTCCTGATTGGCCAGATGATTCTCAGAGAGGTTGTGGAGAGGAAGCCGAGCCAGGAATCTGGACCCGGACAGGAAGACCCCCGACTTATCAAAACGCTTTCTTTCTTCTTTTTTTTTACGAGTTGAAAGGAAACTTTTTCACTGAAGTTTTAATGAACAAAAAGATCAAATATGTTATTATATCTGCTCCGGTGATCATTTGTGATCCCCGAGTATTGAACGTGAAACGTCACGAAGACTAACGACTCCATTTCCAGTTAACTGAACAGTTTTTTGGTGGTGATGGATGTGTTTATGGTATGGCAAAACGACCTTGACAACAGACGGTGATTATACCCCCCCCCCCCCCCCCCCCCCCCCCCCCCCCCCCCCCCCACCCCCCCCCCCCCCCCCCCCCCCCCTCCTCTCCAAGGCCAACAGCGGAGCAATTAACACAAATCATCTTCAGAGAGATATTATCACGCAGCCAAAATCACCTTTTATTCACATTTTCATACGCTGTGCTTTCGTTTATCGAGCCGATTGACCAATAAGAGCGGATCAGAGCCGCTGAGGCGTTCGCTAATCACAAATCAATATTGACCGTGCACGTTCCTTTGGACCCCGACGACGTTCCCCGAGGAGAAGGAGGCGAGGAGGAGACGCAAGGGAAGGAAACGAGGATGCAACTCGAGGCTTTGGTTCAGAATGCCAGCTGGAATATTCTTCTGTTTCTTTTCTTTTGATATCCAGATTGATTTAAAAGATCTTGACAGCACAAAAAATGAATAAAAAAAGGGATCAAATTTGATTTATTTTTGGGAAATCCAAACCATTTTATTTTTAAAGGCGATTTCAATCTACAGATGCTTCTCAGTCCAGACGCTCCGGAACAGAAATCTCTCTCACTCTCTCACTCTCTCACTCTCACACTCTCTCACTCTCTCACTCTCTCACTCTCTCACTCTCACTCAAAACGTGGACCGGCTGATTTGAGAAAAATTGGACTCGGGATGCACCGCACGTGTTCATAACTTAGGCTGTGAAGGTCGTTGAAGGTCAACTCGTGAATTAAAGCTCAGCCTTCGTGTGGACCGATAACCCCCGAAGCATTTCTCTATTACATATAATAAGCAACAATCAAAGATTAATCACAAGAATTCACTCAATATGACACGAGTGGTTCATGTGACATGTGGTTCATGCTACATGCTAATGCTAACATAGGCAAAGCGGCTCAAACAGGCTTTTATAGTTATTTCTCCATTTATTGTTTTCTTTTCTTAAAGAACAATAGCACAGAAATGACGTTGATAAATGAGCACGTTCCTTTCTCCAGCAAATATATTACCGTGTAGTGTATGAAAAATAAATAAAAAGGAAAGTCTATCTTTCCATCGCATGAATCTCTTTGATGATTTCCAGCCAGTTATCTACGGGAGGTGGAGCGGCCTGTAAACATTTACGAGTGATTGCTTTTTTTGTTTTGCTGCTACTATTAATATTTGCGGGAGGTATCCGTCATCCCCCCAAATAAAGCGGCACGAACGTCGTTGGATCTGCAGCCCATAAATCCAAATATTCTACCCCCCAAAACAGCTGTAAAGTCAGTAAGATATTTAAGATATTTATCAATTCAAGGCAACACATCAAACAAGAAGTACCTGTTGTAGATATTTTAAAATACAGCGCGAGAGCCCCGAGTGCTAAAAGTCATCATAACGTCCACATGAATGTGGGTCACTTTTAATTCAGATGATTACGTGTGATACGCGTCTCTTTCACTTTTCCCTCATAATTTCCCTTACGTGCCTCATTTACTCATAAAATATTAATTGCTCGTTATGAGTCCGTCTCTCAGTGACGTTAAACGGCCGCGTTAATGAAACGTCGTTTCCTATCTTTGAAAGCGTTGAATACAAAGTGTCCGTCAACACATTTTAATCACTCATTTGGAAACTTAAGGGCTGAACCGCTGGATTTGAGATGTTTTCCAAAGGAACTCTGATGTTTAAATGGTGGCACCGTTTTCCTGAGCTCACATCCGTCGGCACCTCGCCGGAGGAAAGGAAGAAGAGTGCGCAGCCAGTTCAAACACGAGATGCTTGGATCCGCGGCGGCGCTCAGCCAACGTGCCAACATCACCGTAATTAGTTTCCTCGGTGCAACAAGTTCAAACACAAAGTCGTTCAGTCATTTGCGGAGCTTATTGGATAAAATGCATCAAACGACGCCTGGATTATTTGTTTATGTGGAACAAGGTGTTCCAGACGACGGTGCCAGGTAAAGAAGAAGAAGGAACACACACACATATATACATATATATATATATGTATATATGTAATTCATTCTTTTTGGGGAACGGTTATACAGTTGCTAGGCAACTAATGAAGAGAGGACAGGATGTTTTTTGGAGAGACCAAATGTCATATCGTACCTTGAAGAAAAGAAAGAACATTCATTTGAATCCAAGACGCTGATAAACAGTTGTGAGCGTTTGTCTGACTGTTTAATAAATGAATAAATAAATAAATATCACACCGAGTTAGTTGTCTTGTTTGCGCTTTCCGATTTCTGAATAAGGAAATGGATTTCTTTATTCGGAGCACAAAGACGGGGGAGCCTTGAGGCCCGAGTGCCGGCCGGTGTTACCGAACACGCCTTCAAACAGCGAGCGGAGGACAGGCCCCCCCCCCCCCCCCTCAATAAACCAACATGGCCGTCATGTCATGTCCACCTTTTAAAGCCTTTGTCTTCCATGCGTTTGTGTTCACGACCCCCGAAAGCGGATTTACACGAAGGCGAAAGAGAACTAGAACTTTCCATTCCACCTGATCTAAAAAGCAAAGTTATCACGGCCACTCAAAATGTTAATATTAGCCTTTTACAATAGTATCCAATCATGCGTTTATGCCCTCTTCACATCTTCAATGGCATCTCCAGACGGCTGCACAGTGGAGACGGAGAGGTCCTTACTGCAGCCGCTAATGAGCCTCAAGTAAATCCATCCCATTCACGTCCTTAAACGACGTTCCAGCAGAAACCTCGACGAGTCGCAGCCGACTCATTTTCACCCATTTGTCTTATTTCACGCTTCATAAAGATTCTCCAAACATTCCTGGAGTCAGGCGGCGCTCACAGCGGAGTCCAAGGAACAGACGGGAAAGGGGGATGTAAAAAGAGTTAGAGACGGAGAGAAGTGATGCAAGACAACGAGGAGGAGGCCAGAGACTATTCCAGATGGAGGTCGCGCTGCATCGCGAAGGAAAAGTACTTAAAGACACCACTTGAAAAGCTTTCAGGTGGTTTCAGGTCGAACCGGGTCACTTCTTGGACCTCGTTAATGGGAACATCCAAACACATAAAGATATCTATTTACAAATATCATCCTAAGTTTGACACTTTAATATTCATTTTCTTCTATAAATGCACAAACACTGCCGTGTTCACATCCTAATGATATCAATTAAAGATGGAGTCTGATACCCTCCTCCAGACTGACTGTCCCTTTGTCCATCCAGGCGAGGAGACATGGCTCAAACGTTGACATAAAGATGCTCAATAATAACCTCACTGCATTAAAAAAGGACCAAAACAATCAGAGAGAGAAACTAAATAAAGCGTGAAATGTGGTGGAATTTGTAATCCATCGCCTGTGTGTGTGTGTGTGTGTGTGTGTGTGTGTGTGTGTGTGTGATTTTGCCCCGTGCACTTTCCTGGAGGAGCCGACTGTAAACGGCTTCAGATGATGCAGAATCTGGAGCCGTTAAGAAGACACAGAGTGAAGTGGATGATGCCCAAAAAAGAAAAGAAAAGTCGACATTGTTCACGGCAGCTCAACAACACCTCTGCTAAGCGACAGCTTAGTGACCGGCGTGGATCTATTTTCCTTTACCAAAGATAAATTAGACATTAGCCACATTGTTTAGACAATCTGCTTCTGAAAGAGCACGATTCACACGCCCCCCCCCCCCCCCCGAAGCTGATCATAGGGTGCGCCATCTATAATTAAATGCCAGTCATAATCACAGGAATCTTTTTAGTGCTGTTTGAATTAGATTAAGGTACTGTGTGAATTAGATTTCCATCTCTAAATATCCTGGTGTAGGCGAACGTCGTTAGGCCTGCTTATGAAGCCCTCAGCCACTCCATTATGTTGTTTTCTCATTAATTTCTGAGCGTGTGTAAATATCACAGAGAGGAAAGTTAGTGGTGAAATTCAGCCCACTCTGCAGCAGCTAATGTATTCTCACTGAACCTGCACCAATATATACAAGAAACAAACATCCCTTCTCCTCTTTCTTCAGCTGCGAGAGAGAGAATAACACATACATCTTTATTAGAGCCGAGGGAGAGAAGGGGTTTTATTATACGTTGGAAGTACAGACGGAGAACCGGAGCCGGCCCCCCTGAGTCCACCGAGAACCCGCTGATCCACAATAATGTCCGCGGTGCACTTGGAGAACCGCTTCATCCATCTGGAGGCGGCGTGCTACTCGACCTGCAAAGACGGTGTACCGCATCGCATCGCAGCTATAAAGGAGCAAGAAGAAGAAAGAAAAAGCATTAACAGGGTTTGGACTGTTAATATAATTGAACTGCCATTCCTGAAGGGGAAGATCCTCACTAGGAAACACCGTGAAATGGTGATCGCATCTCGGAGTCCATTTGGTGGTTATTACCGAATAACCTGCAGAACTGACTTCCAGATGTTCCCAGTGAAGCGTTTGATGGCAGAAACTGATTCTGAAGAACATCTGAGGGGGACGGGTGTCATTTCACGCCACAGATGAGTGAGATTTCCTCACCGGCAGACGCCTCGATGGACCAGCATGCAATGCAGCTGCACATCTTCGCACGCCCAGATTAGAGTTTGACACTGAACCTAAATACATGTTTATGGTGTGTTGTTCTGTTGTGTGAATATTCCTCATGTTGCGTTGATGGATTTGATAAAATAAGGCCGGTTCATTTACAGTGTTTTTCTGTTGTTCAATGAGCATATTTTTCTACTCAGAAATCCTAATTGAGTTGTATAGAGGTTTCTGGATCTCCAGAATAAAATGGATCTTATTTCAACTGTATAATCAGATTCATTCAATCTCTAATAGAGCATCGTCGTCGTTACACCTGAAGTACTTGGTAATAATAAGTAAATGTACAGAAAGCAGCTCTGGTTTTCATAGCAAATCATTTATTTTAGTAATAGAAGCTGGTTGATTAGACGTCAGCTCCAGGAAGCACACGGCAGCTCTGTGACTGGTCAAGATGTTCTTATCAGACGGTGTTCGCCCTGCTCATTACCAGGCAAGAAAGACTTCCCTCTTCTATTAATATTAGAGATCCATCTGAACATTGGATGCAATCTTTGAGGTTTTTTTGTGTGGCTTTATCTCTATTGTACTCACTTCTTAGCGTAGCTTTCACAGCCGTCTGCTGTATCTCACGGTCTTCATCGGTACCGCTCTTATGTCTTTATGCTAAATATGAAGCTGGTTAGCTTCGCTGAGCAGGAAGACTGGCTTTGTCTAAAAAAGGTAGCATTATTAGCCCAGCAGGACCTCTAAAACTCCCGAATAGCTCACTAATTAATATATAATGTGTTTAATCCACTCAAATACTGTTTGTGTGGCTCTAATTCTCTGCAGGTGTGGACGCTGGCGATCACCTCGTCGATGGAAACCTCCGGCTAACCTCCGGCTAACGAATGAATCGTCTCCTGGCCTGTTTGATTCATGCCGGCGAGGCTTTCCGGTTCTTTCCGGTTCGTGTTTGGCTGCATGAACTGTTTGGTGATTTGTCTTAACGGGACAAACTACTTAAGAAAGGCTTTTAGAAGTGTAAAGGTTTCTTTGAGACGCAGCGTGAAGTAGCCGGAGATGAAGACAGTCGAGCAAAGCGCTTCACGTTTGTACTTAAGTGCACTTCTCAAGCAGATGTATTTATATCATTGAGTGGCCAGTTAACGAGGTCTTTCTGCCTGGAACTAAAACTGGGTTTCAGAAGGGGAAGTGATTAATAGAGAGCGATGCAATAGCAGTAGTTCCCCCCCCTGTGGCCACTCAGCTGTTTTGTAAGAAGGAGATAGCAGAAATGGAGGGTGCTCCATCTGGAGTGAGGCGTCCTCTGGGCGAAGTCTATTTCAATGCGTCCGCCTCAAGGCCTAGTTCAAAGGCTGGGCAAAGATAAAAGCCTGGAGAGCAGAGGAGCGCGAAAGGAGATGATGTTGTTCATCATTGCTTGTTAAAAACAAACTGCTGGAGGTCCCCAGACCTCGGGCCTCGAAGAGAACCAGTGAGGGAATGAGGCACCCCTAATCAAAATGAGAGGCCTCGACACCCGCGTCGCGCTTCCCTCCCGGCTCCTGACTGATGTCGCGTCGCGATCCATTACGAGGTGCATCCTCGGGGGTTGTTTTTGCCACCGTGTCGGGAAGGGAGGGGGGGGTCAACGCGGCTCTCAAAAACAACATCTTCATAAATTTGCGGCATCATTGGGAACGTCCCGGATACTTGGAAAATGTTCTTCCGTCTCCGGGCAGGTCGCCCTCGGGGGATCGAAGAACAGAAAAGAAAAATAGTGGAACCGGGCGACGTCCGGAGGTGCAAAGGCTGAGAATACGGGAGGAAAAATGATGAAAATGACGGGGAAGCGCCATTCAAAATCGTCATCTCGGTAGAAAAAAGCAACCCTGTCAATCTACATCAGCGTGAGATTGGTTGGACATTCAAGCCATGAAAATATTTCCCTCTCATTAAACGTTTGTAATTAATTTCTTAAACAACGGAGGACCTCTTCCTCCATCGTTCTGCACATCTTTTTCCCCCAGAATTAGCGCTGAATAACAATCTCTTTCCTCCCCGTCGTCGCCTCTAAACCGCGTGACGACAGCGAGCTCCTATTTGTCCACTATACGAACGCATGAATTATTGATTCTCCCAACTATATCTGTTGCCACCTCCCTTGGGTGCTCTCTGCTCGACGTTGCACAATGAAAGGGATGGATTTGCTTTCTGCAGCCGTCTTTCTAAAGAGTGCCTCCTGCCGCCTCGCGTACCAACAAAAGAAACTCCCTCTCGTGAAAAATGAAAAGTGTTCGGAGGGACGAGATGTTTTTCTGTCAGTCTGAAACATGTCGACAGTCCACGTAGGTACAACACATTCTTTATAAGATTGTGCTGCACTGTTGTGCATTGTTGTTATTGTCACACACACCACATTTAGCAGGATGTCTGACTCCAGCTCCCTTTCAGTTCTCACCCAACAACAGAATCTGAAATAACTCGGGTGCTTCGTAGCTGACCCCTTCGCCTTCGTGATGCAACAAGATAAAAACTTGCCTGGGACGCGAAGCGGCTGCACATCAAAACGAGGAGCGTCCCGCGATGCGCCGACCGCCTCGTACCGACATGGCGCCACAGGAAGTCACCGGGTTGATAACCATGACGTCATCTTCTCTTTGTAAAGAACGGAATTCACGGGCGTCGTTAAAAAATATTAAAATGTGCCTTTATCTGATAAATGTGTAGTTAAAAAATAAAAAATGTGCCTTTATCTGACAAAAATGTAGTTAAAAAATACAAAATGTGCCTTTATCTGACAAAAATGTAGTTAAAAAATAAAAAACGTTGCCTTTATCTGATAAATGTGTAGTTAAAAAATAAATATTCTTGCCTTTATCTGATAAATGTGTCGTTTAAAAATATAAAAATGTGCCTTTATCTGATAAATGTGTAGTTAAAAAATAAATAATGTGCCTTTATCTGACAAAAATGTAGTTAAAAAATACAAAATGTGCCTTTATCTGACAAAAATGTAGTTAAAAAATACAAAATGTGCCTTTATCTGACAAAAATGTAGTTAAAAAATACAAAATGTGCCTTTATCTGACAAAAATGTAGTTAAAAAATAAAAAACGTTGCCTTTATCTGATAAATGTGTAGTTAAAAAATAAATATTCTTGCCTTTATCTGATAAATGTGTCGTTTAAAAATATAAAAATGTGCCTTTAACTGATAAATGTGTCGTTTAAAAATATAAAAATGTGCCTTTATCTGATAAATGTGTAGTTAAAAAATAAAAAATGTGCCTTTATCTGACAAAAATGTAGTTAAAAAATACAAAATGTGCCTTTATCTGACAAAAATGTAGTTAAAAAATAAAAAACGTTGCCTTTATCTGATAAATGTGTAGTTAAAAAATAAATATTCTTGCCTTTATCTGATAAATGTGTCGTTTAAAAATATAAAAATGTGCCTTTATCTGATAAATGTGTAGTTAAAAAATAAATAATGTGCCTTTATCTGACAAAAATGTAGTTAAAAAATACAAAATGTGCCTTTATCTGACAAAAATGTAGTTAAAAAATACAAAATGTGCCTTTATCTGACAAAAATGTAGTTAAAAAATAAAAACCGTTGCCTTTATCTGATAAATATGTAGTTAAAAAATAAATAATCTTGCCTTTATCTGATAAATGTGTCGTTTAAAAATATAAAAATGTGCCTTTATCTGATAAATGTGTAGTTAAAAAATAAATAATCTTGCCTTTATCTGATAAATGTGTGGTTTAAAAATATAAAAATTTGCCTTTATCTGATAAATGTGTCGTTAAAAAATAAAAAATGTGCCTTTATCTGATAAATGTGTGGTTAAAAAATAAATATTCTTGCCTTTATCTGACAAATATGTAGTTAAAAAATAAATATTCTTGCCTTTATCTGACAAATATGTGGTTTAAAATTACAAAAAAAACATAATTTATGAATTCCTAAATGATTATTATTATCTTGTTATATAAGAGGATCTACAGTGTGTCCAGGTAAGCATCCATCACTTCCTGTTTCCATTCTGTCCTTCACAGTATGGATTCTGAGTGCTCCGATTACGTATTAGACTCCACGGTAAACAGATCATTTAGTACGTTTACATGAATAATGGATGCTTTGACATTTTCAATTCAGATTAAATACTTTCACACAGAACATAAGTGGTACCTGGCTTTTGGGAAGGTGCATTCTCTAAGCTTTGGCTCATAACGGAGTCATCAGTGGATTGGTGGTGAGTCCAACGTGACATCACATCGAGACACTTCAGGCCCCGAACTGAAGTTTATGGTATAAAAAAGAAACCCAAACCTCAGCTATGTGGAACATGAAAAACAAACCTCAGGATCTGACACCAACTCATCAGAATAAAGAGCAGCTTTCTCTGGGGAGCACCCGTTTCCACACCGACAGGAGAACACAGCTACCGGCTATTCCCACTGATCTGTCATCCTTTACAAGCTTTCTTTGACACATTCTTTTTGTCATTCCAACCTTTTTCTCGAGTTTGAAATCTCTTTTAATCTTTTGTCTTTTTCTTTCTCTTGGAGGGTTGGAAACGGCGGAGAGGAAAGTAGATAAAGTTCCTGCAAAGTTTAGGCCGACGCCGACCGCGTTGTGCTCATTGACTCGAAGGGGGAGTGTGGAGAGAATTTAGAAGAGTTGGACCAGTACAAGGCGTTCATTGTGGTGGAGGTCAGTGCTGTTAGTCTGGAAGGAGCCTCGGGGCCAACAAGTGGATTTCTTTGGGCGTGTGGTGAGACGATGAGGTCAAGCAAGTACAAATCTATCTGCTCGTATGCAGATCTATCAGCGAGACTTCCTGTCCTCCTTTTTAACTCCGACAGCAGCTTTTATTTTGAATTTCATGTATCGAATTTCAAAACACAAAAAAAAAAGAGCTCCGACCTTATGGAAAGTTTTGCAGAGAATCCTAATTTATTATAATCACGCCGAAAAATCTCCTCCAATGATTTCCTCCACTTATCTCCAAATGCCTTTGAATTTGGAGAAGCTTTTGTCATTACGTTTTAAAGTGGAACATCGGCTCAAAGATATCTTAGACGTAAAAAAAAGGAGCTCTGGATCTCATTCTACCCGGCTTGTATAGATCTGCTCCTGCAATCCGTTTTCATTTCTCCCCGAGGAATCTGGACCTTGATAGATTCAGACAACCGTATCAAGCCATAGAGTGACACCATCTTTATTACAAGCATGGCGACTCAGGGGGGTGGGGGGGACATCCGTGGAGACCATGTGATGAGTTAATGGCAAGGAACTGTGTTTGATATGGGATGGCAGTTGTTGTTCAGGGTATCTCCATCATGCTGGGAACGTACCGCCACAGAGGACGGAAGACGCCCGTCCGCCTGGAGGGGTTTAAATGTAATCACGTTTTTTATATGGATCCAACGAGTGGACGTCGGATGCCCACGGGGTCACCGGCATGACGTCACCGGACACTCCGATCAGAGCACATCTCATAATGGACGAAAGTGTAAGAAGCACAGCTGTAATAAAGGAGACTGCAGCGTAATCAATGTGATGATTAAGAAGGTTATTAGCTGAAATGAGCTTTCTATGCGAGTACTTCAGGGACCTTATTAAGTGGCAGGTGCCCCAATGAAAGAAAAGGCCTTTTAAGCCGATTATAGTGGTTTCTACTTGGTCTGCAGGATGAAATATGGATCTTATAAATGTGTTTTTCTGTGTTCATTATGTTGAGTTCAGATGGTCCAGAACAACCCGTCAAAAGAGCGATGCAATGGAAAGCTCTCATAGCCGAAGCGCATTCCAAGCAGCCGTTTGCAACCTTATCGTCAGCGACTTCTTTGTACACCATTTTACCCAATGACTGACGCTACTTCTGTGAACCGTACTTTATCAACATCTGAGTGCTTTTCCCTGGTGCTACTTTCTCCACTGTGACAAGCTGACTAATGCCTTCAAATACCAATCCCTAAAGAGCGCCATTAGAGACTCGTCCAAGCCTCCATCAACGCCCATTCACAACAGTTCACCTCAAAGTTTCATCATAACAAAAGTTGTCCCTTCCCCACACTGGACACACTGAACTTCTGTACATGGGAACACATTGTAACCTGTGGGAAGATGAAAGCAGATGAGCCAACATCCGAACACGAGGCCTTACAGTGACTTTAGAGAATCGATGGCCTAACTAAGCCCCGAGAGGTGTTGACTAAGTCCACGTGAAGAACAATTCCATCTGAGTTTTGTTCGGCACTAAGAAAAGCCAATTTATCGCAGCTTGCCTGGTCCGAGTCTGGCCTCGGGCGTTTATTGCCTGTTAGACCCATCACTCTCTCTCCCGGGCTTCCCCGTCTACGTCAAAGAAAAGGCAACAAATATCCCCAGAATCTTCAGGGAAATGGTAGCGCTAAGAAAATAGCAGCTTCAGAAAGCCTTGACCCTCCTCCCACAGCACCACATGTCACTTCTGTCCAGGAACGACAGGAAAACATGAGCCGCAACGCCCCGTGAGTGAGGACTTCACTTCTCGACTTCATATGCAGCCATTTTATACCGGAGAGCGGTTATTTTTAGCATGTGAAGCAAAACGAAGCAATCAAACACAAAAAAATGATCCAATAAATTGCCTCTCGTGGTTGCGGTGATTCACACTTGAAATCATATTTGATTGTTTTATTGCGCAGTTGCATACTACAACATTTGATTAGGCTGAAATGATGGGAAAAAAATGAGCATGACTACTTTTATTGGCCCTAAACGTTTAGCATTGAACATTAAATCGCCACCTGCTAGATCGCCAAATATGAACATAATTGCACAGCGCATCAGTTAATATGTCGGAGATGCATCTCGTCTCTCGTTGGAGAGGAGATGCATCTCGTCTCTGGCTGGAAAAGAGATGCATCTCGTCTCTCGTTGGAGAAGAGATGCATCTCGTCTCTGGCTGGAGAAGAGATGCATCTCGTCTCTGGCTGGAAAAGAGATGCATCTCGTCTCTCGTTGGAGAAGAGATGCATCTCGTCTCTGGCTGGAAAAGAGATGCATCTCGTCTCTGGCTGGAAAAGAGATGCATCTCGTCTCTGGCTGGAAAAGAGATGCATCTCGTCTCTGGCTGGAAAAGAGATGCATCTCGTCTCTCGTTGGAGAGGAGATGCATCTCGTCTCTCGTTGGAGAGGAGATGCATCTCGTCTCTGGCTGGAGAGGAGATGCATCTCGTCTCTGGCTGGAGAGGAGATGCATCTCGTCTCTGGCTGGAGAAGAGATGCATCTCGTCTCTGGCTGGAGAGGAGATGCATCTCGTGTCTGGCTGGAGAAGAGATGCATCTCGTCTCTCGTTGGAGAGGAGATGCATCTCGTCTCTGGCTGGAGAAGAGATGCATCTCGTCTCTGGCTGGAGAGGAGATGCATCTCGTCTCTCGTTGGAGAGGAGATGCATCTCGTCTCTGGCTGGAGAAGAGATGCATCTCGTCTCTCGTTGGAGAGGAGATGCATCTTGTCTCTGGCTGGAGAAGAGATGCACTGTGGAAGACTTTCTCTCCCAAACAGCAGCATGAGAGGATAAGAAGCCTCCCTCTAGAGAGGAGCCTGCATGCTCTCTGAAGACGGTGGACTTTTTATTTAGAGTTTCTCCTGCTGGCCTGCAGGGCTTGGCTGTAACGCAACCTCTTTTTTTTCCAAACCCGCGAGAAGAGAGGCGAAGCTACAGCACCGCGTACCGCAAATACGTGTGTTTTTATTCTTGTGGCCCGAGGTGGGTGCTTGCCAGGAATGGTACAGCGTGGGAGAAAAAACACCTGGAAACAAGCTCACATCGCAGGCTCAAAGACACGGCTTAAGAGTCTCACAATACCCCCCCCCCCCCCGTTATTAATACTGCCACGATAAGTATTAATACCTGCCGTGCCTCAGTGATGAGCCGACACATGATAACGACGAAGCACAGGCCAGTGATTGCTTCAGAATGGGATGTCAGAGGCTTTGAAATGTACGCCGGGCTCACAGAGAAGAGGCGAGGGGGGGTTGAAGCATCGGGAGGAGGCCGTTAAAAGTCTGTGAAACGATGTGAAATGATGCATTCTCGCCAGCAGGCCGTCACTGTCGGGAGGGATGGGGTTCGGAGGAGCGGTGTGGTCGGCTCGAGGAGGCCGTCGACCCGTCCTGGGGTTCAGGTGGAAGCCTCCCTTTAACGATGCTTTGCCGTCACGAGGTTCATTTTCATTTGAGTGACGCCGCGTTTGCTTTGCTTTGATAGTGCTGAATATTTCTTCTCGCTTCCGGGAAAGTTTGCTTCGGTTTCTCTCGTTAATTAGAAGTTGCCGCCGGCGATCTTTGAGGTCGGCGCTCGGCGACGGCTCCGTGTCTGCAGAGACCGTCTTTCAACGCGTGAACCCGAGGTTAAGCCCGACACGCTGGCAGGCATCCAGTCCGTCCTTTAGAAAGGAGCTCCATTGGCTCCCGGGGTGCTTTTCAGCTGCTGACCCTGAGCTCTGACCTTCCTGTGGGGGGGGGGGGGGGGGGGGCCTTGCCCAGCAGGGATCACTAAAGCATGTAATTCATTCATTAATCCTTCTCGCCTCCAATTAAGAATATGTGTGTTGCAGCTGATATGTGGGTTGAATATGTGTGCATCACGGATTTTATTAAAATGGCCCGACCTTTGCATAACTCCAGTTTGGGAAAAGATTTTGTTGTTTCCTTATTTTTATATGAATTTTATACGAATTTTCACAATTCAGATGTATTATTTCAGAAGAGCTGAGCACAAGTAAAGATGGCGTCAAGGTTAAATCATATAGGACATTTAGAATTAAATTACATCGTTAAAACATGTGATTTTGTATTAAATTCAATATGTTGGTTGTTTGAGTTATTGCTTGATGTTAATGAAGTTGTTGCCCAGTGACTCAGCTTCCTGTATTTTACCCTCTTCTCATAATGTAAACAAAAAGCTGATCCTATTTAAAAAAAAGTGTATGGTTAGGTCTTTATTTACTAAAGGTTATCATTGAGATCATAACATTTACTGTGACTAAAAAGGATATCTGATGTTTAGTTTTTTTATTACATTTTCTCCAACGCGGCGACGACAAAACGTTGAAATATGCAGAGAACGTCCCTCAAGGGCGCCGAGGTCATGACGGACAGATGGTTCACATGCCGCCCGGCATCGTCCCCTCAAAGCTACAAATCAAGTCGTTGTAGATGTAAGTCATCATTTAAAGTGACCCCCCCCCCATCATAATGACTTTGCAACAAACGGCACGTCACTGCCCTGAATTTAATTAACTTCCATCTTTATTGGCTTAATTGTTTGTGACAAGTCGTCCTCCCAGACATGGACGGGGAGGCTGACGGGGTAAATGATACGGCGATGAGTAATTAATGCGTTTCCTAAGTGGACTGGAAGCTGTCGGGTTATATGTGGATTAGCACTTAAACTCCACAAAGTTATCCTCCGCTGAACGGACGGAGAGGTGTCGTCTCTCGTGGAGATATGTCTTTGGTTATGTTTCACACCGCGTGCGTATTACAAGACAGTTTATTAGTTCAGCCAACACACCTGATTGTTTGTGAGGACGCTGGAGAGATTAAGGCAAACGTAGGCGTCCGTCCTCCATGAATGTGACTATTAAAAAGAGTAAATCATATAAAAATGCTCCTTTCTGCTATTCAAATAATTAAAAATGTGGGTTTATTTGCCAATGAGGATTAAGTATGATCAAACTAATATTCAAAATGATAAAAAAAATTGACAGATGCACAGACTATATAGATTCACATGTATAAATAAATAAAAAGTGAAGTAATCTGTAGCACTTGGAGTACTTTTCTTTTACTATCTGGCTGCAGCTGAATGTTTGTAATGACATAACTCACATTTTGCATATTCAGTCGATTCTTCGAGCGTTTGTTCGCACACGAGATATATGTATTTAGACTGCACACAACTAATCATCACATAAATCAGAAAACATTGACAGCAAATGTCAAGTTCTGCTCTTACTCATTTAGAGTGAAGAACAAATGGCTTCTTTTTGGATCCATTATTTTCCAATCAAACAGAGAAAAATCCATCAGGAGACTCGGCTGTCCCTTCCTCTCCTCCGCGGGATGAAAGCCGCTCTATTAGTCTCACTTTGCCCGAGTATCCAAGCGGTAAACACCCAAAAAAGGTCAAACGAGTCCCGTAAACGCCGTTAAAAAAAAGAATTCTAGAAGATTGAGCCAAAGCGGCTCTCGGGATGCAAAATAGTGCTTTGGCGTGATGAGGACCACGTGACCTCCGGGTTACGCAACATGTAATCCGGTGTCAGAGGGGAAACGCCACTCTGAACCGATGATCTGACACCATTGAGGCTCCCGCTCCCCGTAACACAACACGTGATGCCATTTGAATCCCCACGGGCGAGCTATGAATAGAAACTGTCCAGTCTTTTCTTATGATGACACCGGTTCGTTCCTCCTTGGAAGTCATGAGACGATAGACGGGACTTCGGGATAACAAGGCCACCCGGCAGCAGAGCGCTGAGATAACGAGCCTCCTGACGGACAGCGAAGGTACGAGGCGGCGGGGGACTCGGAGCTCCCCCTCATTACCAGGCGCTCGCCCTCCGACTCCAAAGTTTGCACAATGTGGAGAACGTCATCAAAAAATGGAATAAAAAACCAGCTCCCGGCGCCGCCGACGAGCCGCCGACGAGCCGCCGCCGAGCCGCCGACGAGCCGCCGACGAGCCGCCGACGCCGGGAGCTGGTTTTTTATTCCATTTTTTGATGACGGGGCTCGGATTTAGTCGAGTCGACGGCCGAACTCTTTGGGATCAAACGCTGCGGACACACTCGTAATAAGGTTTTCAGGACGTACGGTATCACACACACACACACACGTATAACAAGGTTTTCAGGAAGTACGGTATCACACACACACACACACACGTATAACAAGGTTTTCAGGACGTACGGTATCACACACACACACACACACACACACGTATAACAAGGTGGGTTTTCAGGACGTACGGTATCACACACACACACACACACGTATAACAAGGTTTTCAGGACGTACGGTATCACACACACACACACACACGTATAACAAGGTTTTCAGGACGTACGGTATCACACACACACACGTATAACAAGGTTTTCAGGACGTACGGTATCACACACACACACACACACACACACGTATAACAAGGTTTTCAGGACGTACGGTATCACACACACACACACACACACGTATAACAAGGTTTTCAGGACGTACGGTATCACACACACACACACACACACACGTATAACAAGGTGGGTTTTCAGGACGTACGGTATCACACACACACACACACACACACGTATAACAAGGTTTTCAGGACGTACGGTATCACACACACACACACACACGTATAACAAGGTTTTCAGGACGTACGGTATCACACACACACACGTATAACAAGGTTTTCAGGACGTACGGTATCACACACACACACACACACACGTATAACAAGGTTTTCAGGACGTACGGTATCACACACACACACACACACGTATAACAAGGTTTTCAGGACGTACGGTATCACACACACACACACACACACACGTATAACAAGGTTTTCAGGACGTACGGTATCACACACACACACACACACACACACACACACACGTATAACAAGGTTTTCAGGACGTACGGTATCACACACACACACACACACACACGTATAACAAGGTTTTCAGGACGTACGGTATCACACACACACACACACACACACACACACACGTATAACAAGGTTTTCAGGACGTACGGTATCACACACACACACACACACACACGTATAACAAGGTTTTCAGGACGTACGGTATCACACACACACACACACACACACACACGTATAACAAGGTTTTCAGGACGTACGGTATCACACACACACACACACACACACACGTATAACAAGGTTTTCAGGACGTACGGTATCACACACACACACACACACGTATAACAAGGTTTTCAGGACGTACGGTATCACACACACACACACACATGTATAACAAGGTTTTCAGGACGTACGGTATCACACACACACACACACACACACGTATAACAAGGTTTTCAGGACGTACGGTATCACACACACACACACACGTATAACAAGGTTTTCAGGACGTACGGTATCACACACACACACACACACACACACGTATAACAAGGTTTTCAGGACGTACGGTATCACACACACGGTCACAGACGGGAATCACGCGCCACGTTCAACACGTTGCACCATTTCTGCCAATAAGTCATATTTATAATTCCCCATAAATCCATTTCCTCCGTCTGGTGGACACGTCGTTACAGCGAGAGGACGAAGACCCGGAGAAAGGAACATGTCTCCCTTCCTGTTCCAGACAAATTACCTTACTAACTTTTAAGGGGGACCACAACTTGTGCTTCTTAATTGTAAGTTAAATTTCCAGTTTATTAGCAAATAAAAGGGTTTTAGTGTCGATTAGGAATTATTGTTTTAATTCAGATTGTCTTCAAATTCAAAGAAAAGATCAAAACCAGCAATGGTCCCCTATTGTTTATAATTAACACACCTTTAAACAGTATTACATTAATTATAAACAATGGTCCCTCGTTGTTTATAATTAATGTAATACTGTTGTGTTACATGTGTTCCTCACGAGAACGTACATGTTTAAAGACAGAATATTTACACATCATTTTTTAAGAAATTATCAATTATTTCTTCAAGCAGCTGGACACAAAGTGCTTTTTTTTTTCTTGTTGTGTATTCACAGCAGCGGGACTATTTATTGTTGGTCTCTTATCGTGGGATTTGTTGACAGTATATTATATATTATCACCAGACTTATCTAGGGCCATCACTGCCACCCCTCATTTGAAAGCACACATATTATATTCAATATGTTTTTTTTTTCTCTATAGCAAAGAGCTGTGGAGGGTGGACAGACTGCTAACAGCAGCCACCATAATGTGCTCAGTGTGTGTGTGTGTGTGTGTGTGTGTGTGTGTGTGTGTGTGTGTGTGTGAGTGTGTGAGGGAGAGAGATCCATGCATGCGATGGTGTAACTTTCCAAAAAGCCTTCCGGTCCATTGGCACTCAAATGAACCAATCTGTCTCTGCACAAACATGGAGGGGTTAATAGGATGTTCACCTTGGGATGCCAAACGGAGGAAAAGCCCTGTGGGCCCCCCCCCTTCCCTTCCCATGACTCCCAGCTCAGGGGGCCTGATTCATGAGGACAGCACACATTAAACCGTAATGGCCTCCACTCGGTATCCTGCTTAACTCCATAATTCTTGCACTTGTTAGAATTTCACGCGTGTTACACGAAGGAATCGGGTCGTGTGTTTTAGAACCGGTGCTGCAAGAAAACGGTACCAAATAGATGAAAGTTGTGCAATATGTCTGCACCGAAGTGAGGTACCGCTTCATATTACTGAGTGAGTTGATAGGTCAGGACCTAATAAGGATGGCATGACAAACACATTTAGTTAGTTTAACTAACTTATGAGGACTAGCGTCGTATGAGGACTTATGAGGACCTTACTAACGCTTACAAGGACTTTACTATGAAGCTCTTCAGGGCTTCTTATGTCTCTTAAAGATGCTCTCCCGCAGCGGTTTTCTTTAAACCGTTTGTTTTCCCCTCTTGTGTGTTACTCAGATAACCTAATCTGACCACGGCCGCCTGTGTTTCCTGCTGATGTATTCGTGGAATAAATGAAGCGGCGGTGCCATTAATGCGTTCCCGTCACCATCTGATATAGAGAGAGCCCCGGCGCTACAATGCCATAGGTAGTGGAGTTAATTACTTTTCTTTAACGGGCGTCCCGGAGACATTTATCTCAGTAAGAAATCTCAATGACATTTGTCCTTGTAATACACAGCTACAGTACACACAGCCCATAATTACTGTGATTGCTGCAAAGGCCAAAACGAGAAGCCGGCACGTCGTTTTATAGGTGGAATATAATGTTATGACTTTTTTTATTTTTTTTGCTACAACATTATCTCACCTTGACAATCTGAAAGGATAAAAGCAATCAGCGTGGCTCATTTATCTTATATTAACTCTGTTGCTCTCATAACCTGACGGTGACTTTATTACGGTGACTTTAATAACTCACATGAGGTTTCCTGAGTCTGGGCTGAAACCCCCCCCCCCCCCCCCTCCCCCCCAAAAAAAACAGTCTTTGCATCTACCGAGAACAGGGGGAGCAGAAAAAAAGAGGAGAAAAAGTGTGAGAGAGACAGAGAGAGATTGATGGCCTCATCCCCGAAAGGAGAGCGGACTCACAACAGTGAAGTAAATCTGGAAGCAGACGAACCGAGTGTCCTTCCTCCAGCTGCAGCCTCCGAGCTGCAGTCTTCCTCTTCCTGCGTTTAA
>NC_046967.1:11880637-11933137 GCF_009769545.1 Cyclopterus lumpus
AACGTGGCCCGGCCGGCGGAGGCCCCCGCGTGGCCGAGGCGCTCCGCTCAGGCAAAGTGAGCTAAAGTGGTGATGAATGACTGGTGTTCCTGTGGTGGGACGGCAGCAGCGACAGAAACTCACAGTAAATGTGAGCGTTCCACTGATTGGATGCAGTAGAAATGAGGGGCTCGGGTGTGAGAGCGGGTCGTCCTCCACCAGGCCGGCGGTTCGATCCCCGGCCTCGGCGTGTCAACGAGTCCTTGAGCGAGACGCTGAACCTCAAGTTGCTTCAGAGCCACTAAATGTTCAATTTAGGAGGAAAGACTGAGGGAGAAGTTGATGAATAAGCCAGTTAGGACATTTCAATTATTATATAATAAATCCGCCGAACTAACCGGCACCAACTTACTGCTGTAGTTCGGTCAGTAGTTAAAAAGGTCCATTTCATTTTATTGAAATGGTCTTTTCTAGCTCTAATAGTGCAGCGTCAGCACCGAGCAGCAGACGGAAAGAGAGAGTAAATAATCACAAATTCATACTTGTGTTGCTCCGTGTCGGGCGGACGGGTGAATTAAAGTGGCTTTAAGCACAGAAGATAAATATATGGAAAGTGGTTGAGTTCTATAAAAGAGGACAACACCACTAAAAAACCTCCGTTCAATTTTGACTAAACTTGCAGGCTCTTAATATTTATATAACCTCCTTCAGCTCTAGTTTAGGGAGGGGGGCGGGGCTATGGGGGCGGGGCTATGGGGCCCAATGCAACCACAGAAACCAGTTTCTTGAAATGACCGGACCGCTGAACCTCTGGAGTCTCTTCTTCGTCCGGGGAAGAAAACTTTGAGGTAGTTTCTCTGAATGTCGTCGCTCTGGTTTTAATGGAGACGTCCTCATGAGGAAGGAGGCGGGGCATGTTTACACTGATATATTCATACTCTGGTTTTAATGGAGACGTCCTCATGAGGAAGGAGGCGGGGCATGTTTACACACTGATATATTCATACTCTGGTTTTAATGGAGACGTCCTCACGAGGAAGGAGGCGGGGCATGTTTACACTGATATATTCATACTCTGGTTTTAATGGAGACGTCCTCATGAGGAAGGAGGCGGGGCATGTTTACACTGATATATTCATACTCTGGTTTAATGGAGACGTCCTCATGAGGAAGGAGGCGGGGCATGTTTACACTGATATATTCATACTCTGGTTTAATGGAGACGTCCTCACGAGGAAGGAGGCGGGGCATGTTTACACTGATATATTCATACTCTGGTTTTAATGGAGACGTCCTCACGAGGAAGGAGGCGGGGCATGTTTACACTGATATATTCATACTCTGGTTTTAATGGAGACGTCCTCATGAGGAAGGAGGCGGGGCATGTTTACACTGATATATTCATACTCTGGTTTAATGGAGACGTCCTCATGAGGAAGGAGGCGGGGCATGTTTACACTGATATATTCATACTCTGGTTTTAATGGAGACGTCCTCATGAGGAAGGAGGCGGGGCATGTTTACACTGATATATTCATACTCTGGTTTAATGGAGACGTCCTCATGAGGAAGGAGGCGGGGCATGTTTACACACTGATATATTCATACTCTGGTTTTAATGGAGACGTCCTCACGAGGAAGGAGGCGGGGCATGTTTACACTGATATATTCATACTCTGGTTTTAATGGAGACGTCCTCATGAGGAAGGAGGCGGGGCATGTTTACACTGATATATTCATACTCTGGTTTAATGGAGACGTCCTCATGAGGAAGGAGGCGGGGCATGTTTACACTGATATATTCATACTCTGGTTTAATGGAGACGTCCTCACGAGGAAGGAGGCGGGGCATGTTTACACTGATATATTCATACTCTGGTTTTAATGGAGACGTCCTCATGAGGAAGGAGGCGGGGCATGTTTACACTGATATATTCATACTCTGGTTTTAATGGAGACGTCCTCACGAGGAAGGAGGCGGGGCATGTTTACACTGATATATTCATACTCTGGTTTTAATGGAGACGTCCTCATGAGGAAGGAGGCGGGGCATGTTTACACTGATATATTCATACTCTGGTTTAATGGAGACGTCCTCACGAGGAAGGAGGCGGGGCATGTTTACACTGATATATTCATACTCTGGTTTGTCATTAAACTCGTGGGCAGAACTCGGCGGCGTCAATCCGTCCGACTCATTACGGGGTGATGATTGACTTGTTCATGCTCAACTCAGCGTCGGTGATGCGTTCCACCGCCACGCCAAACCAAAGGGAACGCTCTCTTGGCCTTTCCATCTGCTGTAAAATGAGTGTGATTTACTTTGTGTTCTTCTTTTTAATGAGGCTTATTTGTCTTAGTTTGCCGTGTTTATTTTCCTGAAGGTTCATCGTCAGTGAGAGAGGATGGAGGAAGGAGACAATTAAAAGTGACACCCGACAACGAGCGGCGAGGAAGGGCAGTCGGGGCGGCGAGGAGTACAACATGACTAATTAAATATGTGTGATGTATCATATCGGTCCACACCGCGTGCATGAAACAAGCCCACTCACTGAAAAAACTAACAATTATGGAAACATAACATCAGCTTATACACATGAAGTGAATTCCAATGGGTGCTGGCCATTGACTTCCATGAAGCAACGTTGTATTTCACTACAGAATATAATGACACCGCATATAAAGGCCCTGTTAAGTAGGTGTTTAACATAATGTGATTATATGACAGCATTCACTCACCATCTGTGGTCCAGCTATGAGGTGTGTGTGTGTGTGTGTGTGTGTGTGTGTGTGTGTGTGTGTGTGTGTGTGTGTGTGTCGACTAGTTAGCCCGTCAGTTAGCAGCCGAAGTACCTGGACACCCGGAGATCTGCAGCACCCGCATCCCGGTACAGGAGCAGGATTGGGTTGTAGATGGGAAGAAAAATGCTTTGATTGGTTCATACGCCGTGGAGTCATGAGCGTCGACATGTTATCACCTCACACACACTTTCTAAAGTATGTATAAAGTTTGTATCGCCGTCCAAAGACGATTCAAAACGTAAATTCTTGATTTCACGCCGACTTTGGCAGAAATGCCGTTGCTTCCCTCACATGGATTTTTAATGGGCATTTCAGAGGATCCCAGAAAGAGGCTGTACTGGTCTTGCTTGAGTCACGGTGAACAGATGGCATTGCAGGCAGGAATAAAAAAAATAAAAAAGGGGGGGGGGATCAAAGAGTTTATTGATCGAGCAGCTTAATTAAACAAGACGGAGTGTCGGTGCTTGGACCGCGGAGTGACTGAACTTCACAGCATCTGGTGTGAACCCGACCAGACAGAGGGAACACGAGGAGCCAGGAGATAATTCAGGCTTTGTAGAGACACACACACACACACACACACACACACACACACACACTTCATCACATATACACACACACACACACACACACACTTCATCACATATACACACGGTTCAAGTCTCTACAGAGTTTCAGGCTCAGGGAAATAGATGAAGAGGGAGAAAGAAGCTACAAGGAGCACGACAACGATAGCTGTGCAAGCACCCAAAAGGATTGTGGGATATGTCTTTGCAGAATAGGCTCCCCCCCCCCCCCCCCCCCCTCCCCCCCCCGGCTGCTCGTGGTGTTACTTCCTGTTGTGCATGTTGATGTTGCTGCTCCATTTCCTCCCAACATTCGGCGCTGAAGAAGCCCGGTCCAACCCACGCTGCCGTTATTATAGAGTCGATGCATAAGGGCACTAATGTGGAACAGGGAGCACACACACACACACACACACACACACACACACACACACACCTGAGCGAGCCAGTATTGAGCCTGGGCTCCATTCCGGGGGGCCTGTCGGAGGGAGACTGATGGAGGCTGGCAGACAGGCGTTTAGGGAGGAGTCCGTCTGTTCCACGGCGTGGCCGAGCCAGCCTCCATCCATCTCCATTATACACATCCACATGCCACTGGGCAGGGAACAACTCCTCTGAGAATGACCAAGGAGGTGGAGGGAGGGAGGGGATGGGTGCAGAGGAGGAGGGAGAGTCTGTCAAACTCCTGTTACGCTGTTGTGCTCCTGCTCCTCCTCCTCGCTGACAGAGGAGATTTAAATCTCTCTTTCACCTCCATGTGAAGACATTTGTATTGATGCACATGTTATTCATTCATTCTGCCCGGCACTATTTATTGTTTAACGAAGACCAAGACTAAATATGTTCTTCAACAACCAAGACGAGGCGGCACCGATGTCATTGAAGAATAACTGAGACCATTTCAACATGCAACATTCTCCTCTGGTTGTATAGAAGTCTATGCTTCATGTGTTAAAGCTGCATTCTCTCTCCTGACCACCAGGGGGCGACTCCTCTGGTTGTATAGAAGTCTATGCTTCATGTGTTAAAGCTGCATCTTCTCTACTGACCACCAGGGGGCGACTCCTCTGGTTGTATAGAAGTCTATGCTTCATGTGTTAAAGCTGCATTCTCTCTCCTGACCACCAGGGGGCGACTCCTCTGGTTGTATAGAAGTCTATGCTTCATGTGTTAAAGCTGCATTCTCTCTCCTGACCACCAGGGGGCGAGTCCTCTGGTTGTATAGAAGTCTATGCTTCATGTGTTAAAGCTGCATTCTCTCTCCTGACCACCAGGGGGCGAACTCCTCTGGTTGTATAGAAGTCTATGCTTCATGTGTTATAGCTGCATTCTCTCTCCTGACCACCAGGGGGCGACTCCTCTGGTTTTATAGAAGTCTATGCGTCATGTGTTAAAGCTGCATTCTCTCTCCTGACCACCAGGGGGAGACTCCTCTGGTTGTATAGAAGTATATGCTTCATGTGTTAAAGCTGCATTCTCTCTCCTGACCACCAGGGGGAGACTCCTCTGGTTGTATAGAAGTCTATGCTTCATGTGTTAAAGCTGCATTCTCTCTCCTGACCACCAGGGGGCGAGTCCTCTGGTTGTATAGAAGTCTATGCTTCATGTGTTAAAGCTGCATTCTCTCTCCTGACCACCAGGGGGCGACTCCTCTGGTTGTATAGAAGTCTATGCTTCATGTGTTATAGCTGCATTCTCTCTCCTGACCACCAGGGGGCGACTCCTCTGGTTTTATAGAAGTCTATGCGTCATGTGTTAAAGCTGCATTCTCTCTCCTGACCACCAGGGGGCGACTCCTCTGGTTGTATAGAAGTCTATGCTTCATGTGTTAAAGCTGCATTCTCTCTCCTGACCACCAGGGGGCGACTCCTCTGGTTGTATAGAAGTCTATGCTTCATGTGTTAAAGCTGCATTCTCTCTCCTGACCACCAGGGGGCGACTCCTCTGGTTGTATAGAAGTCTATGCTTCATGTGTTAAAGCTGCATCTTCTCTACTGACCACCAGGGGGCGACTCCTCTGGTTGTATAGAAGTCTATGCTTCATGTGTTAAAGCTGCATTCTCTCTCCTGACCACCAGGGGGCGACTCCTCTGGTTGTATAGAAGTCTATGCTTCATGTGTTAAAGCTGCATTCTCTCTCCTGACCACCAGGGGGCGAGTCCTCTGGTTGTATAGAAGTCTATGCTTCATGTGTTAAAGCTGCATTCTCTCTCCTGACCACCAGGGGGCGACTCCTCTGGTTGTATAGAAGTCTATGCTTCATGTGTTAAAGCTGCATTCTCTCTCCTGACCACCAGGGGGCGAGTCCTCTGGTTGTATAGAAGTCTATGCTTCATGTGTTAAAGCTGCATTCTCTCTCCTGACCACCAGGGGGCGACTCCTCTGGTTGTATAGAAGTCTATGATTCACCTTTCAATCCATCCGCAACAGGCGCCTTCGTAAAAACAGACGTGGTCTGTAAACGGACGGATGACATCAGGCGTAAAAAGGCTGGCTGGGAATACGGTTGCCATGGGAACAGCAGCCGGAAGACTGCTCTGATAATCAATCAGAGCAGTCTAATTATCAATCGCATTGATCAGGTTTAACTGAACTAGACTTAAGTTTTTGCAAAGCTCTGTCGAGTGTCCATCCGTATTGACTGCTTCATGTTGATATCGGGGATCATACAGTGGACGGAGTATTGATTAGTTTCCATACCGTCTTCACTATATTATATTATAAGTCGTTGGTCTATTCTGAACATCTATTCCCTGTCTCCCATTTGGAGTTTCTTTTTCTGAAGTGAGGGTCCACATAAGGACAGATTTGTGATATTGGATATAAATAACATGTACTTGACTGAAGCTGAACACATTTGAAGTCTCTTGTCCTTTCTTCTCGTGCTAGTTCCTGATGCTACGCCTTTCAAAGCTAACGTGGGGAGAATAACCTCTGGAACCGGTTTAAACTAGACGGATGTCAGACTGACGCAAACCTCTGATTTAGAGCCAGCAAACATCAACTGTCGCCGGGCGGATTTCTCTGCAGCTGGCGACAGACGCTCAGGTAGTCGAAAGAAATAAACAAGAGGAATATGCACTAATTATTATTCAACATGCACGTGACATAATGCTACAAGACGGAGGCCGACAGTCTGCACACAAGTCATGTGACACCAAAACAAAAGAGCATTGTTCTTGTCTGATGAAGAACTGTCAGAATGTTCCAAACACACCTCCATCGGACCGTCGGCCGTCCCCGAATCCAATAAAGAACCTCCAACTGCCTCCAGGAGCGGCGCCCCCTATGGGGAAATACGGCACAGCGAGACGGGATAGTAGACCATAAAGCCCACAAAGTAATGCAGCAAGCTCCTCGGCTTGTTTAATACAGCCAGTCTTTATGGAAATACAGATTTAATTGTTTCTCGGTCCCCTCTCCCTTTATCTTTTCTTGTGCAGATTACGACAGTATGAGGGATATATTTCCCCCAGACGCAGGTGAAGAGGGTCCGATGTTAGTGTGGTGTGTAGTCACAGCTTCAGCCAACGTCCAGGAGATGTGATCCTCCAGCCTGGACCGGCCCCCCAGAGGCCGACCCCCAGAGGTCCCGAGTGAAGAGTATTCATTTGAATACGCAGCGATTTAAAAAGTCAGTAGGTGTTAATTTAAATGTGCCTTGCCAGAGGCTGGACTTACACCTGTCGCTTATCATCTGAGAGCGCGTGCAGCCCACGTCGAGTCACACGAGATGTTGTTGTCCCGGATTCTTTGAACGTCTTTAATTCCTTTCAACGTCTCCGTATTTTGATTTGATTTGTGAGTTTTATCTTTAATTGTGCCCGGAAGGCATCCGTGGCTACTTTTAAAGCACACTTTTAAATGTGTGTAGTTATTAACTTTACTTATTGTCCTTTTTATTATTAAATTGTATTTACAGACTGTGTTTTTTCTGGCCTCTGTGTGCTCATTACACCTCCTCCTGTAACTGTGATACAAAGATGATGCATTGTGAATGCATTATGAATCCAGGCAAATTATTGGCAGCAGCTAATTTTAGCCACATTCAGCCAGTCCCAAACAGTCCCAAAAAAATGTTTGGTTTGTATAATCGGAGAGACGGATTGGTGCATTTGTAATTATGTATATTTAGTGTTTTTCTGCTCCGGATTATCAACACGGCATTAAGAGGGTCGCGATGTGTTCGAGGCCGCATTTGCAATATTAAAGACGTTGTTCTCATTCGTGTGAGAAGAGACACGTTTATTTTCTCCAGATGAGGATGACGCCGTCATCCCCAAACACTCTGCATTCATCTCCTCCTCGACCAGAAACCTCTTGGCCACTTCCAATCTGGGTTCGGGTCCAGGACCCTGCAGACCCCCCACAGACGACGTGAGGACGCAATGAATTCATTTCATCGCAATAAACGGCGACCGAGAGCTTCATAAAAACACCACACGCATCTTCTTGAGTGGTGAATGCAGCTAACGAGCATCCTTTGTCTCCCCCCCCCCCACACACACACACACACACACACACACACACTCCTTCCAAGTAATAACACCTCTATTATTCTTAACAATATGGCTGCTCCTCCGTGGCCACCTGCTGCTATAGTCCGTGTTATTGGCGTCGTGTTTGACGGCTGCTTCTTCCAACTTGGACCGACAGTGTGAAATTAGACTAAAGTGATTTGGAACGGAACTCGAGTTCAACCTCAGGACAACGTGCTGTTTTTTATTTTTGATGTTCTTGCATCTCGGCTTATGGAGAGCGTTTGTTCTGACTTCCCAACAAGGTGCAGCATGTTTTATTATGGCTATGGTTTCATATTATTAAGCCCAGATTGTTTTTCCTTTTCATCTCTATTTTAGTCTCTTATTGAGAGCATGGCTTGGGTTAACAAAACTACTCAATTAAGGGTTCGGGGGACATTGTGATATTCATTTCTATTTTGTTAAGGTTAGAGGACCAAAAAGCAGCAACGGGAAACAAGTTATTGATACCAACATATATATATATAAGGATATATGATCGATAGATATAGTTGCATAACAATGAAAGTTTATGGAGTGATTCCTGATAATGTTGCCCAAAGGAAGCATATAAAAGGTACAGAGAACGGGTCCAAGCACAGAACCTCTCTGCATCTGAATTACTGCGTTTCAAAGAAATATGAAGTGCTGTCTGCAAGACTCTTCACTAAATAGTCCTTTGTATACATAATCTGCTTGTGAGCATTCCCCACCCGACCGTGAAGTTGTGCCAGTGCTGGATATCATGCAAATAACTTGACACCATGTGGTGCTGGCAAATTAATTTCCTATTTTCCAGAACGAGGGATGGAAACAAAACACGAAGCAAAACACGAAGCAACGCTTTCCTGCATCCCAAACCCCCACACCTCTCCTGCCGAGGCTCCGAGCGTATCGTTGGCAACTCGAGTCGTTACACACCCCGAGGACACGAGGACACGAGGAAACGAGGAAACGAGGAAACGAGGAAACGAGAGAAACGAGGACACGAGGAAACGAGAGAAACGAGAGAAACGAGGACACGAGGACACGAGGAAACGAGGAAACGAGGAAACGAGAGAAACGAGGACACGAGGAAACGAGGAAACGAGGAAACGTGGAAACGAGGAAACGAGAGAAACGAGGAAACGAGGAAACGAGAGAAACGAGAGAAACGAGGACACGAGGAAACGAGGACACGAGGAAACGAGGAAACGAGAGAAACGAGGAAACGAGGAAACGAGGAAACGAGAGAAACGAGGACACGAGGAAACGAGGAAACGAGGAAACGAGGACACGAGGAAACGAGGAAACGAGAGAAACGAGGACACGAGGAAACGAGGAAACGAGGAAACGTGGAAACGAGGAAACGAGGAAACGAGAGAAACGAGGACACGAGGAAACGAGGAAACGAGGAAACGAGGAAATGAGGAAACGAGAGAAACGAGGAAACGAGGAAACGAGGAAACGAGAGAAACGAGGACACGAGAGAAACGAGGAAACGAAAGAAACAAGGACACAAGGAAACGAGAAAACGAAGACACGAAGAAACGTGGAAACGAGGAAACGAGGAAACGAGGAAACGAGGAAACGTGTAAACGAGGAAACGAGGAAACGAGAGAAACGAGGACACGAGGAAACGAGGAAACGAGGAAACGAGAGAAACGAGGACACGAGGAAACGAGGAAACGAGGAAACGAGGAAACGTGGAAACGAGGAAACGAGAGAAACGAGGAAACGAGAGAAACGAGGACACGAGGAAACGAGGAAACGAGGAAACGAGGACACGAGGAAACGAGGAAACGAGAGAAAGAGAACGAGGAAACGAGGAAACGAGGAAACGAGAGAAACGAGGACATGAGGAAACGAGGAAACGAGGAAACGAGGACACGAGGAAACGAGGAAACGAGAGAAACGAGGACACGAGGAAACGAGGAAACGAGAGAAACGAGGACACGAGGAAACGAGGAAACGAGGAAACGAGGAAACGTGGAAACGAGGAAACGAGGAAACGAGAGAAACGAGGACACGAGGAAACGAGGAAACGAGGAAATGAGGAAACGAGAGAAACGAGGAAACGAGAGAAACGAGGACACGAGGAAATGAGGAAACGAGGAAACGAGGAAACGTGGAAACGAGGAAACGAGAGAAACGAGGACACGAGGAAACGAGGAAACGAGGAAATGAGGAAACGAGAGAAACGAGGACACGAGGAAACGAGGAAACGAGGAAACGAGGAATGAGGAAACGTGGAAATAAGAAAACGAGGAAACGAGGAAACGAGAGAAACGAGGAAACGAAAGAAACAAGGACACAAGGAAACGAGAAAACGAAGACACGAAGAAACGTGGAAACGAGGAAACGAGGAAACGAGGAAACGAGGAAACGTGGAAACGAGGAAACGAGGAAACGAGAGAAACGAGGACACGAGGAAACGAGGAAACGAGGAAACGAGGAAACGAGAGAAACAGCGCTGCATTTCAAAACTACAATGCATATAAAACACTTTTCATCAGAGCTCTGATTGAATATTCACGCTCCTCTGATTAATTCCTCCAGTGGTTTTCAATGCTGCATGTCTCCATCTTCCCCCAAAGCCTTATCAGTGTCCTCTGCATCCAGCTGTGGAACACTGCTTTACTTCCACCCACAAACAGGGAAATACTGGCAGTGGGGGGGAGATAAGTTTGTTTGCTCCTATCTGCCTCTGGGGAGGCCGGGGGAGCACATGAAGCCACTCAGCTATCGGAGCAGCGAAGGGCATTCCGGACATCACAGCAGCGTATTTGTGTTCACTGTCGTTGTGGGAGGAGTCAAGTGGAGGAGCTAGTGTTTAGCACTCTGATGTGTGTCCTTTTGCACCGAATAAAGGTTTATATTAAAGATATGTAGCTGTGCGAGCAGACATATGTTGTTCCCGTTGGACGAAGCCGAGGCTAGCTGACTCCCCCTGCTTATGCTAAGCTACGCTAACGGCTTCATATTCACCGTACAGATCTTCCTCATGTAGCAATACATCTCCGCTCACCTGTAGTTGGATTAATAGTGTTATCGATTCAATGAGATAATCCAATCCTTTTTTCTTGTGTAAAAAGTGAGAACATTTCTCTTCACTCACTCGAGGTTCGACTGCCGATCTCAAAGTGTGTGAAGGAGTTTTTAGCTCCATCCACTGCGGCGCTGCTACAGTGTGAGCGCTGTACATTAAACGTCCCATTGAAGGCGCCCTTCAGCGTTTCTATGGCTCAGGCTGCAGAAATGAGCTCTTTTGTGCCTGAACCTCCTGCTTCTGTAGCCAGAGGGACTTTTGGTGGAGTGGCTGGCGGGTCAGCTGCCATCATTGTATTTTTGTGTGAAATTGCTCCATCAATGAGGGCAGGTAGGTTGTGAGTGGAGAGGCTCACTAAATGTGTTCCAGCACCGCTGATATTCGGGAGAGCTTCTTCTTCTCTGACTTTTGAGTGCGGTGATGAAAACCCGACCGGTTTGATCCGGTGGAGGACCGAAACTAAAAAAACATCCATTTGACTTCCAGTGTGAAACTCATCCTAATGGTGTCCAGGTGGGGAGAAAAGACCCAAACCTCTTCTGAAGGTGTTTGAACCCGATGATGTCACGGACTGATCTCACTGGAGAAGATCTGCTCTCGCATGTCCACCGCTGGGTTGTTTGTTTGGTTTCTACACCAATGAAACGTCAGAAATGAATCTTTTGATTAATACCACTCACAGCAGAATCCTTCCTTCTGAAACACGGCGGCCCACTCCCACCCGAAGAGGCTGCAGGACGCCGTGGAGCAGTTGTTTGGTTCCTTCTGAAGGAGCTCAAGTGTGGAGCAGACCGTCTGTCCGACTCCTTTGGCGAGGTCTGTTATCTCAGAAGAATATGATGTAACAAAAAACTTTAAAACCGACTCTCCGAGGACAAAGAGCGTCCGTCTTTGGAGCATCTTCTGTCAGAAAGACGTCCTTTAATTTGGCCTTGAAAGACAACTGAAGGTTCTTGCTTGAGACTTTCTCTCAGTGAGGCAATTAAAAAAAGTCAGAGCACAAATTACTTTAGATCTTTCTTTTTTTTTTAAACTCAAAGCATCTTCGTGACAAGCAAATTAAAATCACAGCTGTACCCAGAAAAAAAAAAAAAACTTGGATTCGTTCCAAAATTAAATCTTCATTCGTGATTTCCTTTTTTTAGACATAGACCCATTAAAATCTGAATGTAAATGCCCATAAATCACCTTTATTTCTCTGACTGCTGCTCACCTCTCATTGGTTCTCTGGTGGTGAAGACTTGGTGCTGGTATTCATATAAATAAATAAATAAATAACGAGCGCGTCGTGATCAATCAGTCGCTCTTCATGGACAGACAGAAAACCTCCTAATTTCCTTCCTCACCTTCATTGAGTGCATTGACGACGTCTTTGTGAAGCGCGTCGAGGCGAGCGGCTACTCGCCATCGTGTCTGCACGCTGCGACCTCGCGTGACCTTTCACAATAAAACCACTGACGCCGGGCTCGGTCGATGACACAGAACCGACGGTCGGTCGTTGGATGAGCCGGCTGGAGGTGACGTTGGCCACGATCGAGAGCCTCGCGGGTCGATCCTCGTAAACGATGGAGTCACAAGTGTGCGTCTGAATAAAATATGCGTCGTAAAATCGGATAACGGGGACTTTTCTAAAACCTCCCGGGTCCGTGTAAAAGTTCTACATCACTGATAAACAACATTAATTGCCCTCTCTCCTTCCCGGAGTTAATTGCCTTTGGGCGTTTCATTCTACAGCTTAGCTCCTTGTTTGTTTTTAAATTATTTATTCACACGGCGAATTATCATTCTTTACGCTCCCTCCCCTCGTTTTGCTCTCGAGCTCTCTCCGCTTTTCCTTTCCAGCCTAATCCAGAGGTTCAAGGTGAGCAGCGGTAGACATTTTCTATCATGAATAAACCATTTGATGCCCTCTCTGAGCACCACTGTGAAGAACTTACAGTTAGAACCAGTGCAGCGGGATGTTTACATGGATGTGTGCTTTAAAACGTTGGCTGAGACCTCCAGAGGAGCCAACAACAGTCAAATGAAATGTCCATTACAACAACACCGAGCTCGTCTTCATTCTTCATTGTTCTGCAACCAGCTGGCTGCTGTCTATCTGTCATTAAAGATGTTTCTGCCAGTCTTCTCCGTATCAATTAATGCAACTCAGACATCGTTTTCTCTGAAAATAAAAGGACCAATCAGAGGATGGAGTGGAGATTTGGTCGGCTCCAGACTTTTGAATGAAAAGCTCTTTTTTTAAGGCAGCGGAACGTCTCGATGGACTTCAACCGACGAACAAGCAGCTGCTGAACAGCGCGGCGAGGAAAGAAAGTGGCGAAGGGGGTTTTGTGACGTTCCTCGGCTCCGATGACAAAACAGTCGAAGCAGAAATAAGAAGAAACTGTAACAAGGAAGCCAAATGGTGCCATCCAGCCCCATTTGATCCCCTTTCTCCCCTCAGAGCTCTGCTCACCCCTTGTTAGTCAAGGAGGCCACAGTACTGATGCTTATATACGCACTGTTGGGCCCCGGAGGGGGGAGGGGCATCTTCCCGTACTCTTCATTAGAGTAGCCAGCCAGTTGCATTCTGGGAAGTGGAGTCCTTTTGGAGCGGAACCCATCCCGAGGACTAAAAGTCAGATTATCTCTGCGTTGTTGTGACACTGAAGACAAACAGGACCTTTATGCCAACATGCAATGTCTTTGTTTGAGCAGTTCTACACAGTAACAGATCAACAACAACAACAACAACAACAACAGCAGCTAAATAAAGAGGAGGTCTGACCGTCAAATGAGAGATTTGCATCACAGTTTACCTTCACCCCCCCCGCCCCCCGGAGTGATTAATGGTTCCTCACTGTCCCCCACACTCACCTGCATTCTGCTTGATTGATGGGCCCGTGTGAATGACAGATGGACAGAGCGCCCGGGCAGCGAGCGTCGCCGCGGTTACGCCACTTCCTACTGAACCCGCCCAGAGAGAGGAGAGAGGAGAGCTTTTCCTTGTGTTCCTTCCATGACCTGGTGAAAGCAGCGACTTGTGGAGACTTCAGAGAGAAGACATGAAGCCGACGCGACGGGTGACCGCGAGCTCTCTGTAGAGCGCTGTGGTTTGGCCTCGGGGCTTCCCGGTGGCTCAGCTGGATTTCGGTGTTTGTAACACAGGTTCACGAGAGCTCAAAAATAGATTCAGGAGCCAGATGAGATGAGATGAAACACAGGCTTGAAAATTAAGCTGCCCACAAGCAGGCGAGCTGAAAACAACCAAAACAACAGGAACATCATCCACCAAAGAGGAGCCGGAACACCACCGTCACATGACAGGGAAGGTCATGTGACGAACAGGAAGTCAGCTGACCGGTGCCCCTGAACGCCACATCTGCCGCCCTTCAAACTCTGGATGCCCCCGAATGCAGTGACGGTATATTTAGTATTAATAATGTGTCAAATGTAAACGTAGACCTACGTTTGACGTGTTCGTTAATACAATACACTCAAAAACTTTTTATCTCATCAAGTCAGTGCTGATTGACACCTGCTCCACGTCCTCGCATTGCAAGTCTTTAATAAAGTGGCATACAGTGAAGAGACGAGCGCTCTTGATTGACACAAACCGATATGCAACATTAGCCACGGCGTCTTGATCTCCGTTCATCATTCCATTCATTCCTCCAGCGAGTCGTATTCAGTGGTCGGCGACGCCCTCTCACCGTGCCGCTGCCCCGCTGCCTTTGAGCAACAGGCGACGCACAGAGAGACTCTCTCTCTCTTTATTCTGTTTCAGACGGAGCCATAAATCATACGTCCACTAACGGCCTCGCTTTGTGTGCTACTTCAGGCTCCACTAGGACATCTGTGCTCTGAAGCCGCCGCGTGAGAGACGCGTTCATTAGGAACCGAACAGTTTAAATCATTTAGTCTGGAACGCAAAAACAATCACAAACAACTGGATTCTACCATCAAATGTCACCGTTTTACATGCGTTTGCATCCTTCTGTGCTCTTTGTAAAACATATTGTTGTTTTGAGGTCAACGCCCAGAGAGAATATCTCCATGGCAGCGATTGGGACCAGAGAAATATAAATATATATATATAAATATATAAAAGCAGTGACCAGAGCCCAGTCTCAGCGAGGGGGGGTTGGGGGGCTTTTCAAGTGCACTCGTGCCCAGATGAGGATAATCCAGCGGCCGATGCGACGCCCCGCTCTGGACTGGAACCACACATTAAAAGTCTCGCTGTATTCCGCGGCCCGGCGGAGAGCGCGGCACAATCACACGTCTGACCTCCGGCTCGGGTCAGCGTCTCTTCTTGAGGGCCAAAACCATTGAATGTTGGGCTTTTGTCCCATTTGGCATGCGCATAATGGAGTTTGAGAGGGCTCCGCCGGTGCTGTATGGAGATAGGGAATGAATGGAGGAGAATGTAATTACTATACCTGTCCATGCAACAATGGCTAACCACCTTTGTCGCCCCTCAGTCCACTGCAGGCAGCCAGACAGCAAGTGCTGTTGGATTGTGGGAGCACAAAAGCCACCCATGCTCCCAAAATCAGAGGAAAAGGAAACGTCCTCTTCAGGACGGGAACGTCTGCTAATGCAGTTATGTTCATTATGCATAAAACTAATCAGAAAATATCTGTTTTTCCAAGATGATACACGGCCCAGGAAATTATAGCAGGCATAAAAGTTGCAGACGTAAAAAAAATTCAAATCGCAAACAAGTTAAAAGGGAGGGATGATTATATTAGATATAAGAAATGTGCGTGCCTTGTGCGCCACATTTTGGTATCTTTCAGAACGTTGAATAAAGCTCTGTGGGTTTGAAGTGACGCGTTAGGATGTGGGAGGGGTTGAGGACATGGGGGACCCAGGTCTTCAACCCCTCCCACAGGTCTTCAACCCCTCCCACCCCCTCCCACATGTCTTCAACCCCTCCCACATGTCTTCAACCCCTCCCACATGTCTTCAACCCCTCCCACATATCTTCAACCCCTCCCACATGTCTTCAACCCCTCCCACATATCTTCAACCCCTCCTACATGTCTTCAACCCCTCCCACATGTCTTCAACCCCTCCCACATGTCTTCAACCCCTCCCACATGTCTTCAACCCCTCCCACATATCTTCAACCCCTCCTACATGTCTTCAACCCCTCCCACATTCTAACGGGTCCGTAGCTCAGGTTCACGCCTCTGCAGACCTCTGATGGCTAAAATCGGGGGAAGAGGATTATGAGCGTGATGCAATGTGACGCAAGGAGGCGACGCGAGGAGGCGACGCGAGGAGGCGACGCGAGGAGGCGACGCGAGGAGGCGACGCGAGCAGGCGACGCGAGCAGGCGACGCGAGGAGGCGACGCGAGGAGGCGACGCGAGGAGGCGACGCGAGGAGGCGACGCGAGCAGGCGACGCGAGGAGGCGACGCGAGGAGGCGACGCGAGGAGGCGACGCGAGGAGGCGACGCGAGCAGGCGACGCGAGCAGGCGACGCGAGGCAGGCGACGCGAGGCAGGCGACGCGAGGAGGCGACGCGAGGAGGCGACGCGAGCAGGCGACGCGAGCAGGCGACGCGAGCAGGCGACGCGAGCAGGCGACGCGAGGAGGCGACGCGAGCAGGCGACGCGAGCAGGCGACGCGAGCAGGCGACGCGAGCAGGCGACGCGAGGAGGCGACGCGAGGAGGCGACGCGAGCAGGCGACGCGAGCAGGCGACGCGAGCAGGCGACGCGAGCAGGCGACGCGAGGCAGGCGACGCGAGGAGGCGACGCGAGGAGGCGACGCGAGGAGGCGACGCGAGCAGGCGACGCGAGCAGGCGACGCGAGCAGGCGACGCGAGGAGGCGACGCGAGGAGGCGACGCGAGGAGGCGACGCGAGCAGGCGACGCGAGCAGGCGACGCGAGGAGGCGACGCGAGCAGGCGACGCGAGCAGGCGACGCGAGCAGGCGACGCGAGCAGGCGACGCGAGGAGGCGACGCGAGGAGGCGACGCGAGGAGGCGACGCGAGCAGGCGCCTCGTGGTCAAAGTGCATGTTCACATTTCAAGGTCTCCCTCTTATTGTATTAATGTGACCGGAGGGGCGGGGCCCGGGCATCACAAAGAGATATCGCGGCTATGCGGATCAAGTGAGTGACATTTGCAGCCATTCAGCACGCCGTCTTTTTTATTGCTGCTTTGACTCGTTGCAGGATGGATTTCTTAATGCGCCCGCTGAATAATAGAAGTCCCCGATACCCTGGCCTTGTATTTAAATGCAGTTATGACAAGCCTGATTTAGCTGAATACTTATTCGCTGATATTTGAGGAATGCATTCAGCTGTTCTCTGAGTCAGTGTTCAAGGATATTTGGACTCTTCTGCCGATGGAATCTAAATCACAGGAGCACCTTCTGGATTTGTGATTTCTCTGAAAAGCTGCTGCAATAAACAATATTCTGTTAACAACAGAGTGTATAATGTGAGAGGAGTGAGCCTCTCGACTCTCTAAGTGTCTTTCAGCTCATTGTTTTGGTTAGAAGAGGGCCGGATGTTTCCCATAAAGGATGTTTGATTGACGGCAAAACCGAGCGTTTTGATTTGCTCACTGCGCTGACGTTTTGTTACAAAAAATACAAGAAAAACATAATCAACAAAGTTCCTCTGGTTTTGTCTGAAGTCTGGACAGAAGGTGTTCAGGAGCCAGATGGAGGACGAGAGAGGCCGAATCAAAGGATCAATTAATATGCAATCCACTGGTTTATTCATCTCTGATTGAAGAGAAACTCATATTAGAATCACTGACTTAAATACAGAATCAGTCCAAGTTATCGAAAACCATAGAAATGAAATAAAATATAACGCATTTAAATTCTGAGCACATTTCAGTACTGAAAAACATTTCTACATAACTTTTATGAATCGACTTGAATAAGTTTCTCAGTCGTCAGCATTAAGCCGCGTGTGCCTGCAGTCTGTCTGCAGCGTCTTGCTCAAGGACACTTCAGCAGACTCTTGGTTTAGAACCCAGAGCCCGCTCTGGAAATGTCGAGCGAGAGCAGATTTCTTTCCTCGCTCTTTTCGGCACATGCGCGTCGCGCTCTTAAGCTCGACGGCGCCGCACGGAAACAGAGGGCATTGTGGGTCCGTGCGATACCAAAAGATATCAAGTGGAAGGACCAAAGCAAAAGCAAAGATATTGAGGTCAAGTGAACTTCATTCTCTTTACATGAACACGTTCATTACGGAGCGGCCTCGTGGCAAAGGCCTGAATACTGATTTCCTGCCTTCATGCAATAGTTATGTAGTTATTAGATTATTTTGAGCTGAATTGACCAACATGTGACCGTCGCCGTGGGCGACGTCACGCCGTGATAAAACAGAGGAGATGAACATTAAAATCAAACGTGTTTTAAAATGCTCATCAGTCACAGAGGAAAACGATCTCACAGCTTTTGGAAAAGAAATCAAAAAGCCGATAACTGTGAGCTTATTTCCTTAAGTGCTCTCCTTGAAGAGCAAACACACTCAGCAGCAGAGCCAGAGGTACGAGGTGCTGGGCGGTGACGTACAGGCATCTCACTCCTTTATTGACTACCATGACCATCACAGTTTATGAACTTCAAGCCGCTCACAGATGATGGACCGCTGGGGACGTGAAAGGGAGACGGCGGCAGAGCCACGGCGAGGGGGGTGACAAGGCGTCCTGCTTAGCTCAGTTAGCTTAGCATAACAACTGGAAACATACACAAACACGATACAGTGTGTTTATTATTGAGCTTTCATATTTACCTAAACATCGGTTGGTTCTAATCTCTCTCTGCAAACCACGACTTTGACTTTTTAAAAGCCAGCTGATGAAATAAAAGCCTCCCTTCCACGTGCCTGTTAGCGTGCGCGGCGGCGTGCGCGGCGGCGTGCGCGGCGGCGTGCGCGGCGGCGTGCAGTACAACGGCTGTTTGCTGCAGGAGCCATTTCCACTAGTTCACGTCTAAAGATATTACTAAGATGAAATTCTATGTTTGTGTTCGAGCGGCAACAAAAAGCAACAACTTTCCAAGCCGTCCAATTAATTAGAGGAAAGTGCTTTCATAGAAACATGACACATGATGGATCCTGCAGACGTCTTCATAATAAAACAACTCCAGGCACAGACTGGAGAAGGGGTTTATGAACATAACTAACACACACTTGTTTTATCTGGATACATTTATGTCGTCTTAAGATCTTGATTGCCAATCACACAATTGAATGTGGAGCCTGTTGAGTCTGCGTGATGAATTTAATAAGCTCAGTCTGTGAGGAGAAAGATGACCTCGGTCCTCTCGTAGTCCACTTCCCAACGCGGGTCGGTCTGATCTGCATACGAGCCGAATCGCTTCGATACGTCGGCCGAATGTGACGTTGTGTTTACTGAGAAACAAGACCAGGTCTGACCTTCAGTCATTAAACCCCCTAAACCACCAGAAACAAGACCAGGTCTGACCTTCAGTCATTAAACCCCCTAAACCACCAGAAACAAGACCAGGTCTGACCTTCAGTCATTAAACCCCCTAAACCACCAGAAACAAGACCAGGTCTGACCTTCAGTCATTAAACCCCCTAAACCACCAGAAACAAGACCAGGTCTGGCCTTCAGTCATTAAACCCCCTAAACCACCAGAAACAAGACCAGGTCTGGCCTTCAGTCATTAAACCCCCTAAACCACCAGAAACAAGACCAGGTCTGGCCTTCAGTCATTAAACCCCCTAAACCACCAGAAACAAGACCAGGTCTGGCCTTCAGTCATGAAACCCCCTAAACCACCAGAAACAAGACCAGGTCTGACCTTCAGTCATTAAAACCCCCTAAACCACCAGAAACAAGACCAGGTCTGACCTTCAGTCATTAAAACCTCTAAACCCCTAAACCCCTAAACCCCTAAACCCCGATCCCGACCAGTGGCAGTCCGGTACCCCTAAACCACTAAACCACTAAACCACTAAACCCCTAAACCCCTAAACCCCGATCCCGACCAGTGGCAGTCCGGTACCCCTAAACCACTAAACCACTAAACCCCTAAACCCCGACCCCGACCAGTGGCAGTCCGGTACCCCTAAACCCCTAAACCCCTAAACCCCTAAACCCCGATCCCGACCAGTGGCAGTCCGGTACCCCTAAACCCCTAAAACCCTGAACCCCGACCCCGACCAGTGGCAGTCCGGTACCCCTAAACCACTAAACCACTAAACCCCTAAACCCCTAAACCCCGACCCCGACCAGTGGCAGTCCGGTACCCCTAAACCACTAAACCACTAAACCACTAAACCCCTAAACCCCGACCCGACCAGTGGCAGTCCGGTACCCCTAAACCACTAAACCACTAAACCCCTAAACCCCTAAACCCCGATCCCGACCAGTGGCAGTCCGGTACCCCTAAACCCCTAAACCCCTAAACCCCTAAACCCCTGAACCCCGACCCCGACCAGTGGCAGTCCGGTTATAGTAAAGCTGGTGAAGCAGTGTGGATGCTGCTGAGAGCGTCATCCTGACAGACTGAACTGAGGGTCTAGCTGCCCACGTAAGGGGTCCTCATGAGGCCGGGGGCCTTCCATGATCCTACGGGGGATCACACAGCAGCTGGTCCTCGCGTTAGCAACGAGCTAAACATACACCGGGACTAACGAGATCCACAATGGAGCACCTGGATCTGCAGGGTGTTCAGAGGGTCGAGCTCTCTTCCCACGCAGCTGCAGGTTCCTACACATCCTGGGGTCAACAACAACAACAACAACAACAACAACAACCGACCTGCTGTGCTTCCTCTCGTGGCCGCTCTCCTTCGACACCTTTCTGGACGCGTCGCCTCCTCGTGATTTCCCTTCATTTGATTGGTCCGTTGCTTTTGATCCGACATCAAACCTCGTTTCCTTTTCCAGCTCGAGTATCTGGCCCAGCTGAACACATATATATATAAATATATATATAAATATGTTTAGTTCTCTCTGTGGGTAGTTAAGTGTCATTTCAATACTCAATATTAATGTATTGACTTTTGGCAAAGTAACCCATCTCTGCAGCTCTGGAGAGGCTTTTATGGTTTTTCAATTAGACTGTTTTATATATTTCTGTCTATATATCTATATCTATATACGACCGTGTTACTACCTTAACCATACGGTTACTTAGGGGTAGTTTATTTGACAGTGTTGGAGCAAAGATAGTAAACGCGTGACGCGTGGAACATTTAACAGCACTCGGTTGCCAGATCTGAAGAGCCCAGAGATCAGAAATACATATATATCTGAGGGGGTTTTAAGAGTTATCAAAAGACACAACTAATGTAACGGAGAAGGAATAATAAAGGTGTAAAAGGACCGGCTCGGCTCGGCCCGGTTTGGCCCAGCAGAACCGTATGTTTATGTGTGTGTAGGTGTGTGTGTCACAATCACACTGCGTGAGGAGCCAAACGAGGATAACACTGTTGTTGTTTGGATGTTGGCTAAAGATCCACGTTTGTGACACTCAAAACAGAAGAATACCAAAACACAGCCTCGAGAAGCTCCGTTTCCTCATCCTCAGAAGCTGCTGCGCGATGGTCAAACACGCCATGTGACATGTGACCCGATGAGTCACGTTCATAGTGATCGATGCCACCGATGACCTGAGTCTGGATATTGAATGCAGGGTAAAGCTGCACAAACCCCCTTTTCCATTGTGCACTCTCCGTTTCATAACCATTGGGATCATTCTATGTAGTCTATGTATAAAGATGGTGGCCCGGGGGGGGTCGATGGCCGACGGTGCCACTCGTGAACCATATGAAACGCTTCCAGACGTCATTTGTCTTCCACTCAACCCACGGGGTTCTCTGCATGTTGCACGAGGCCATCAAGAGAAGGCAAAGGGGTCAAATGCATGCAGCTCTAGAAGCTTCCCTGAAGCCCTCAGCATTCAGCTTTCTCATTGGTCGCCGGCCTCTTAAGTATATATATTAAAGAAAGCTGGTCTAAATAAAGCATATTTCTGACCTCAAGTGTTGTCTGACATTGTTTCCAGTGGATAGTCTGCTTAAAAAGTAAAGAACAAGACACATTTATCAAGCGACTTAAGCTCAGTGGCAGACGCTTCGGAGCAACCTTTAAGAGCAGCTCTCCTATGATAATTAATTGTGTTTACTCAGGAAGAGAAAAAGACAAAGGCTTTTTATTACATCTGCTCTCAAGTCAAAAGGAATATGCTAAATAGGCTGAATTAATTCTGCGAGGAGGAATAAAAGTAAAGGATTTGTACTTTAAATTTAAAGTTTTCACTTGCAGCAGTTTGATAAATCGGGGCTCAGGAGAGCACTTGTCAATCAATCACCCGTCAGATTGATCTCGATGTCACTCGTCACTCTTTGACCCGACCTCAGGAACACATTCGGCCTTCTTCGCCTGCTCAAAACAAACGCACCTGTTCTCCGTCTCCTTGTGCCCATGTTGCCTCATGGCCCCGGTGCCCCCGCCCCCTCACACCGCCCTGTCACTCAAAGTGCTCCCTCACACTCTCAGCCCCGGATATATAACTCAACCTTCCTCTGCTCCCTTCTTCACCTCCGTCTCCTGTCTCCTCCCCAAATTCCACTCGTCCGTTATTTGCTCCTTTTCCTTTTCTCTCCTCTCAATCTTCCTGCACACCTCATTATCCCTTATCTGCTCTTCGTATTCTCTCTCCCCCCCTCCCCCCCTCCTATCTCCCTCTTTCTACCTCCTCCCTGCATCTCCCTCTGCCGGGCGCTCACCTCCACCGACCTTAATCAGCCGTCACGGTGTCGTGGTACCCAGATGCTGATGTGCACGTGGCCCATTCAGCCCTGTTGTGTTTGGACTCACACTCGGACCAGAGAGGCGCCCACATTCACACAGCAGAGTGCATTCAGAGACGAGGGCACTAGGTAGCGAGGGCTTTGGCTCAAGTGCTCCTCCGCGGGCGGGTTCCTCATCTACATTAACTGCATTCATCTTCACCAATAGGTGCAAATTGCTTTCTGAATCTCATGAGCCAGCACTTAAAACCTTTTTAGTGGATACAATAGTGCGCACTGCAGCTCCACAACAATATTGTGCTATGTGACTTTAACTGGGATTCTGCGCCTCAGGGCTGCAACTAACGATTATCGTGATTAGGAATTAATTTTTCCCGGTGAATAAAGAGCCCAATATGTGGTCTTCAAAGTGCTTATTCTTGTCAGTGGGAACTCTTTACAGACACGCAATGGAACAGAGTCTCTACGGGGGGCGCGCCACTTAAAAAAGGACTTTCGAGTCTCTCACTCTGCATGCAGCAGGCCATAAAAGGTGAGTCGCATTGGGGTCGACGATGAGAGAAGCTGCAGCTGGAGTAGATCAGAGCCCAAACTGCACATCCACCATGTGAGAGGCTTTCAGCCTGAGGGAGGTTGTACCGACAACTGTTCTCTGGTCAGCTGATAACAAATAAAGCACATTCTGAGGAGCTGAAGGCGACGAGACGTGGCTGAAAGCTGCAGAAAACCAACGATTTCTTTGTTTTATTTTGTCAAAAATAATTGTTTTGACCTTTATTTTTCACGTTTCCATTATACCTTTGAGCAATGTCAAGACACCACATCGGGCTCTGGGACTATACCGCGTTAAACCAGCGTTTAACCAGCGTTGGTGAGCATTCAGCTGCTGCTCTGCAGACGAGATGTGCTCAGTTACACGAGGCTGTGGGTGCTTTAGTTAAAGTAGATGTAGAGTTGTTCCTTTGTGTACTCACCAACCAGGCTCAGGTCAGACACTGGACACCTCCAGATGAATGGAGGCCTCTCAGACCAGCAGCACACAATACCCCAACACTAGAGCCGATTACTGGAGCTGCATCGCCCTCTGCAGGCCGGAGGGCCTCCCTGCACGCTCCCCCCTGTGGGCTCGACCCACTGCCGCGTGACCCCCTCCAGCACACCAGCACACCCAATTACCTTTTTTAATATCTCATTTTAAAAGACAGATGCATACGCCGCGAGCCAGAACACGACTTCATTCATTCGTCAGCGGCTCCGGGGTTCTGTTGACACGCAGCTCAGTGTGATGTTCTAGATAACTCTCACACACACACACACACTATGCTTACACTCTGATGAAAGGCCCATGCGCTGTGTAGCGACGGCTTATCACCGTGATGAGGCCTAACGCCACTCTCTCCTTCACATATGGATTATTTGTATTTTTCACACCTGCAGTGAGCAGCGCTGCTGCGTTTAAAGACGAGGCCACGTGAACGCTTTGGGGACGTTTTGGAGGGAGGATTCGCTCCAAATGTCCAAATGTCCCCCGTGGACGCTCGTAGGCGTCGCTGAAGCCCACGTGGGTTTAATTCTGAAGCCTCGTCAATATGGACACGATCGAGCTGCGTGCGCAGAGTACGATGCATTTGAAGCATTATTGAAAGGAATATCCACACAGTGGATGCAGTGGCCACAGATTGGAGCTCTGCATGCAGTCAGAGTGCCTCAGCCCACGCGTGTCCTTGAGGGAGGCGCTGAATGCCTATTCTATATCTATTATAAGCCGCTTCATATAGAGCAGCTTTGCTTCTCCTCATTCGAGGCACCAGCTTCACGGCCGCTTCGGGGGAGGCTGATGTGTTCACTCCCATCCTGGAATTCCAAAACAGTACTTCCTTCCAGTAAAAGTGCATATTACCAGTAAAGCAACACAGTGAGTATTTCCAGCTACAGGACTGTGAGAATAGTGGTTTGTGTTCACTCAGTAATTAATAGTATGGGATTAAGTTATTGTTGGTTTTACTCTCGTCGTGGGATTTGTTTTTCACTCTTTAGTCTCAGATGGAAATCACTGAATAAATACACCTACACAGTTAAGAACATGATATCACATGTGAGAAGTATTAAGTTCACATCGTATGATCTTCCCTGCTTCCTGAAGTAATTACACATAATCCGAGTATATTTGATTAATTCACCCGCACGACTTCATTTAGACTCTCCTGGCACCGTGTTTACCAGGTGAGGCCCGATGTCAGGGAGCATCTGATTATTATCATTATTATTATATTATATTATTATTATCGATTAGTCATGGAGCATCAGTTGCATGATTTATACCGTCAAACCAACAATACAGAGAAGAGATACCAAGTTCACCACCGACAACGCAGCCTCCTTTTAGAATCCTCCGGCTTTGGTTGCTTGAGGCGTTTTAACATCTTTATAGGCGCTCACATAGGGGCTAACATAGGCGCTAACATAGGCGCTCACAAAGGCGCTAACATAGGTGCTCACATAGGCGCTCACATAGGCGCTAACATAGGCGCTCACATAGGCGCTAACATGGGCGCTCACATAGGCGCTAACATAGGCGCTAACATAGACGCTCACATAGGCGCTAACATGGGCGCTAACATAGACGCTCACATAGGCGCTAACATGGGCGCTCACATAGGCGCTAACATAGGCGCTAACATAGACGCTCACATAGGCGCTAACATGGGCGCTCACATAGGCGCTAACATAGACGCTCACATAGGCGCTAACATAGACGCTCACATAGGCGCTAACATGGGCGCTCACATAGGCGCTAACATAGGCGCTAACATAGACGCTCACATAGGCGCTAACATGGGCGCTAACATAGACGCTCACATAGGCGCTAACATGGGCGCTCACATAGGCGCTAACATAGACGCTCACATAGGCGCTAACATAGACGCTCACATAGGCGCTCACATAGGCGCTCACATAGGCGCTCACATAGGCGCTAACATAGACGCTCACATAGGCGCTAACATGGGCGCTCACATAGGCGTTAACATAGGCGCTCACATAGGCGCTCACATAGGCGCTCACATAGGCGCTAACATAGACGCTCACATAGGCGCTAACATGGGCGCTCACATAGGCGCTAACATAGACGCTCACTTTTCCTTGACAAAGAAATTTTCTCTCTCTCCGCAAACTTTAAGGGTGTTTGCCGAAAGGCATTCTGGGTAGTAACTCAAACAGATGCAGACAAGCAGGGTTTGGGGAGATGGGGCGGGTGGGCAAGCAAATTACAACCCTTCATCACAGAGTCGCTGCTGGACCGGACGTAACAGATGGATCTGGAGGAGGGGGTCGGGGGGGGGTCTGAAAGCCTCTGCTCCAGGGCACCGCACCCGCCGCTGCCCGTCCTGCAGGACTCGGCATCGGTGCAGCGGGTGGTACCTTTGCATCACGGGGGACCAGGTGTCACCTGTTCTTTCCCGTCTTCTCGCGGCTCGTTTCGCTCGTTTCATTGTTCAGAACGATCCGCCGTGATGAATGTTTTGCCCGAGGGACGTTTCATTTGTGTCGGTGACAAATCAGCAACGCGCCGCGTGATGTGTTTCATTACCGTAATGAGCTCATTCAGTTCCTTGTGCTCACAAACCATCACTCCAGATACTCTTATTATTATTAATAATAATATTAGAATGCATGACCACTGGCCCCAGATCTGATTTGTCAAACACACAAGTTGGACAGAGGGGTGTCACAATATATATATATATATATATATATATATATATATATCATTATTAATATTAATATATATAATGATATTAATATATTTATATTTATATATATTAATATATATATATATATATATAGGTATTGACGATAACCGTGATATTCAAGAATAGAATATTAGACATAGCATCTCATAATTAGGACTTACAGGATCCTAATTTACCAAAGAAAAGTGACAAAACGCACAGCAAACACAGAATATCGTAATGTCTTTTTTTAATGGACCCGCTGACGCTAAACACCCCTAAATATCTCTTCTTCTCACCCTAGCAGCTTTTCATCAGTGTTATTGACATAATAACTATAATCTCAGTCCTCAGTTCCTGACATGCTAATCAGCATAAGCAGCGCCGACACAGGTGTGTGTGTGTGTGTGTGTGTGTGTGTGTGTGTGCTGAGCAGGTGCAGGTGATGAACCGAGTGATGTTCATGTCTCACACTCCCATTTACAGAACACACACATGAACACTCAGCAGTCGAGTTATATTTAAAACATCTTTAATTGTGCGGTTATAAAAGTCAAACTGGGTAGAAAAAAGTTGTTTTTCAAACATTTAGCGCATTAACAAGAAAGTGAGTGCTGCGCTTTAGTTTGGAAAAACAATATTGGGAGTTTATAAAAGTGATATTTCAAGATGACACAAACTGTGTGTCCTGGCCCAATAATCAGCTGTTCCTCCTCCCACAACTAACTGGGGCAATGCTGTGTTCTTGTCTTTATGTATATGTAACGTTAGCCATCTTAAGAAGTGTGTGCCGGAGACATCGTGAGAAGAGCTCACATCTCGATGCCTCCAGAGGAATATCAAAAACCACACACGGCGTAAACAATAACAAATCTGTAGCCCTGTAGACAAATATACTTTCACACTTTTGTTTTTTTACAATACATTTTTTTAAAAGGACGAGCTCCTTTATGGCTGAAGACGGAAGATGTTTCACAAATCCTCTCGCGGACGGCGCTTCAGTGAAATGTCGAGGCCTTCATTGCTAAAGAAATGACCAGAAAACAACAACAACAACAACAACAACAACAACGTCTCAGTGTTCACGTTAAAGCACTCGGCTATGAAAAGAGCTCAGAGAAAAGTACCTTTTGTTTACACTACAAAAACACACAAATAAGATACGGTCGTGTTTAATGGCGGCGTGTATACAAATCCATCGTTCAGTAACAGACGATATAAGGTTGGAGCGGACATGTGCACATTCTGTCAATTAAAAGCATTTCAGTCGGACAAAAAAATAAAAACGTCTAACACTGATATTTAAAATGAAAAAGTCTCCCGTCGAAGTCGTGAGGCTGGACTTCATTTCCCATGGTGCACCTTGTCTTTCCTGTCTGCCTGTCACACTTCAGGCGATCGCCGGGTCACGCGGCGTCCGTGTGTGTGTGTGTGTGTGTGTGTGTGTGTGTGTGTGTGTGTGGAGACAGAAAGCAAAGAGAGGAGCGCCGTGATTGGAGGTTACAAAACGACGTCGTGGGCGTCGCCGTTGGGCTGCGGCCGGTTGGCGAGAGGCGGGAGAGGCTTGAAAAGTTCTGTGGAGGGGACGAAAAAAAAAAAAAGAAAAGAGGGTTTGGCTCCGTTAGTAAACGCCATCCACCGAGTCCTGGAACAGAAACACAGAGGATGAGGAGCACAGAGAAGAGTTGATGAAGATGACGGGTCCACACACATGACACCGGTGGACAGCCCAGTGTTTCCTCTGCAGCGCCCCGAGAGGAACTAATGTGCTGTGTTCAAACCACGAAGCTGTACGTACTGCGCCTGAGCCGGAAGTGGCGCCCGGCCGCGGAGAGGAAACACCGATTCAGTGCCGGGGAGTCGATGAGTTCGTCCACACAGAGGCCGGGTTAGTGAGAGAGTGACAGACAGGAAGGAACGAGTAATTAAACGGCGGCGGGGACGTCACAGGCGTCTTTACCAGAAGGTCTCGAGGCGCCGAGCGGTTCTAGTTTCGGCAGCCTAGAAACTTTGGGTGTGGCCCATCCCACTGAAAGAGAAACAGAACCAACACACGCGTGATCAGGACCGAGAGGACACAATCGAAAGAGCCAGGAGTGACGCGCCGGCTTCCTCAGAACCGACACCGGCTACTTCCTGGATAGAAAGCTGAGCATCCAACCAACACGCAGCGCTGACGGCGCCCATTCGGGAGCGAGACCGGGTTCAGAAGCTACAACTGACCGGGAAGAGGTGGAGGGGCGGGGCTCTCGGCCTCCGTCCTCAGCGGGTCCACCCGGTGCTTCCTCTTCAGGTGCAGCTTCCTCGTCTTCTTCTTGTCCTGCTCGCCCGTTTTGGCTGAAAGTACACGGAGAACCCAAATGTTCAGCCGCTCTAGTTCTTCGTGTTCTCGTCTCATTAACGTGTAAAGATGTTTATCCATCAGACATTCTGGACATCTCTTCGCTTGTGGAACCGTTTGACTTGCATCCGTTAGCTTCCACGCTCACCTGAACCGGCATTTTCCGGCGTTTGTCTCGGGTCGCCTGGCTCCTCCTCCTCCTCCTCCTCCTCCTCCTCCTCCTCCTCCTCCTCTTCCTCCCGATCGGCGTCCGTCTTCGGGCCGTCGGTCCTGGCCTCCTGCGGATCTCTTTGCCTCCTCCGGTCCTTCTCTCGATCGTCCTTCTGGAAAAAGGAACACGGAGAAGAAGAAAAGGCGATCTTTCCTCCGCTCTTTGGAATTCAACTACAACTACGTCTCCACACACACACACACACACACACACACACACACACCTCAGAGATCACGTTGCTGATTGGTTGGAAGGGGCTGGGCATGTTGTCATCGTCGAGCTCCTCCTCCTGGATCGGCCGGCCCTCTCGCTCCGCCTCTTCCTGCTCCTGCCGTTCTCTGTGGACACAACAGGAAGTTCCCTTTTTCAGCATAAGGATGATGCTGTGATCTGACCCCAGGTGTGATGACAGGTACATATTGTCTATTGGGACGGCCGCTCCAAACACTCTCCCGTTTAAACTTCATCTCAGGCCACACCTCTCCTCTCGTATCTGCCGCACTCTCGCCACCCTCTCCTTCTTGTCCTGGTCCTCCTGGGCGCGCTGCTCGGCGGTGTCCTTCTGCACGCGCTCAGTGATGGCCTCGTAGTCTTTGGCGATGTTGTTGAGCAGCCACTTCAGGCCCTTCTTGATGGACTTGTCCACCTTTTTGCCGTAGCCTAGAACGGCAGAGCATGGCTCCTGGGAGGGGGGAGGGGGAGGGGCACATATTGAGACATAGAAAGAGAGTAGAGCTGTCATTCAGTACAGAAGAATCAACTGTGCTCTTCGCCCATATATGGGAGAAACCGCGTAAAGCCCAATGCCCTTAAAGTCATCTAAACACCCTTAAAGTCTCATCTAAACGCCCTTAATGTCATCTAAACACCCTTAATGTCATCTAAACGCCCTTAATGTCATCCCACTGCCGTTCCCCAACAGGTGCACACACTTACGATCTGACAGAGGCACTTGTTCTCGTTGACGAGCTTCTCCAACGACAGGTTCTCGATGATGTCGGCTTCAGCCAGCGCTCCCTCTTGGTCTTGCTTGTTGGCCAGCCTGAAAGAGAGAGAGAGACAAAGAGATGTTAGATACGTGCACCCTGTGACCCCACCAGACCGGCTTCCTGAACACCCAACTGTAGGAGAGAGTTTTAAACTCTGCATTGTTGCATCCTTATGAATATGACCTGGAGGAACCCTTGAGCCTGAGCTTTGTGTCCCGTTACTGATGAAGGGATGAAGCTCCGTTACCACTTTTACCAACATTTTGAACACAAAACCTTTCTTTTTGTTATAATCTTTTGTCACGTAAACTTTCTCTGGATAACAGCGCTCACACTAGCACAGGTTTCCCCGCGATGCGCGGGTGCTGGAGGACCTCGGCCATGGTCTCCCGCGTCTCCTGGATCCTCTGGACGTCGCTGGAGTCCACCACGAACACCACGCCGTGGGACTCCGAGTAGTAGTTCTTCCAGATGCCCCGGATCCTCTTCCCCCCGCCCAGGTCGAAGATGGTCACCTCGAACCTGCCCTGCTTCAGGTCCACTTTGGAGAAGCCCACAGTGGGAGCCACGTCCTGGGGGTTCTCTGCAGAGACAAACCAACAGCATCCACGTTATGATGAATATTAAACAAGACGGGGAACATGGAGATTATTATCAAAACACTAAATATACATTCATAACACACAGCTCTGACCTCCTTGGATTCCTCGAACCGTGGCCGTCTTCCCTGCATTATCCAGTCCGACCATCACCAGAGTCACTTTCCTGTTGGGGGGGAATGAATGACCATGAACACACACACCCCCTCAGTCACATCCAGGTTCAAGGGGTCCTGCATCTGAAGCTACATCAGGTCACGATTGATAAAGGCGATCAGAGTCAGCAGCCGCCACGCCAACACAAGGAAAGCGAGGCAGAGAAACTGAGCAGCGTTGTTACCACCGACGGGCGTCCTAATAATATTTGGAGGAATCGTCCGTTCAGCTGAATAAGTTTCACGGCACATATTTCATGCCGTCTGTCAACACGCTGGGGGAGGAGCCTGAAGCTGGAGGAGGAGCCTGAAGCTGCTACGCGACCGGAGCTCAAACACTTAACTTTGACCTTTAAAGACATCATCCTCCCGATCCATCGGACCGTCCTCTGGAGTCCACCCCCCCAGAAAGGTGAGACCCGGCCTCCCTCTCCTGAGTCCACCGGGCCTCTTATAACCCTCCAGCTACAGGACCCACTGAACAGACCCGGCTGCAGGATTAGGGGAGGATTTCGGACTAAGTCCAGAGGATCAGGTGCCCCACACGCACCACGTGGGTTAAGCACTCGCAATTACTTTTCACAGCTTGTCAAGATTGTTTTTTTTCCATGCTTTGCATTCAGCACAACAACAACAACAACAACAACAACAATTCTGAGCGTGAAGTGTGCAGCTCCTCAGAGAGCAGCGACAGGTGTCACTCCAAATCAAAAGATGCTGACGGTTGACATAAAGTAGTGATATGAGTTGATCAATAGATTAATAGAATGACAAGTGTTCATGATAAGGAAGTTCATAATTATCCATAAAGCAGTTTGTCTGTGAAGGCACAAGACAGATTACAAGTAATATAAAAGGAGCATCATCCCGTCCCCTGAAGTAATGGACACACTACATTACAACAGATCTGAGATCAGTGTTTTTATATACACTGTACATTACAACAGATCTCAGATCAGTGTTTTTATATACACTGTACATTACAACAGATCTGAGATCAGTGTTTTTATATACACTGTACATTAGAACAGATCTGAGATCAGTGTTTTTATATACACTGTACATTAGAACAGATCTGAGATCAGTGTTTTTATATACACTGTACATTAGAACAGATCTGAGATCAGTGTTTTTATATACACTGTACATTAGAACAGATCTGAGATCAGTGTTTTTATATACACTGTACATTAGAACAGATCTCAGATCAGTGTTTTTATATACACTGTACATTAGAACAGATCTGAGATCAGTGTTTTTATATACACTGTACATTAGAACAGATCTGAGATCAGTGTTTTTATATACACTGTACATTAGAACAGATCTGAGATCAGTGTTTTTATATACACTGTACATTAGAACAGATCTCAGATCAGTGTTTTTATATACACTGTACATTAGAACAGATCTGAGATCAGTGTTTTATATACACTGTACATTAGAACAGATCTCAGATCAGTGTTTTTATATACACTGTACATTAGAACAGATCTGAGATCAGTGTTTTTATATACACTGTACATTAGAACAGATCTGAGATCAGTGTTTTTATATACACTGTACATTAGAACAGATCTCAGATCAGTGTTTTTATATACACTGTACATTAGAACATCGACGTCACAGAACAAACCCAACTCACCTCGCGGGCTCGCGCCAGCGCTTCAGCCAGTTGCAGCAGTTCGCCATCAGGCTGAACATCTCAGTCCGGGGGGGTCCAGGTGATCAGGGGTCCAGGTGATCAGGGGTCCAGGTGATCAGGGGTCCAGGTGATCAGGGGTCCAGGTCCAGGTGATCAGGGGTCCAGGTCCAGGTGATCAGGGGTCCAGGTGATCAGGGTTCCAGGTGATCAGGGGTCCAGGTGATCAGGGGTCCAGGTGATCAGGGGTCCAGGTCCAGGTGATCAGGGGTCCAGGTGATCAGGGGTCCAGGTCCAGGTGATCAGGGGTCCAGGTGATCAGGGGTCCAGGTCCAGGTGATCAGGGGTCCAGGTCCAGGTGATCAGGGGTCCAGGTGATCAGGGGTCCAGGTGATCAGGGGTCCAGGTCCAGGTGATCAGGGGTCCAGGTCCAGGTGATCAGGGGTCCAGGTGATCAGGGTTCCAGGTGATCAGGGGTCCAGGTGATCAGGGGTCCAGGTGATCAGGGGTCCAGGTGATCAGGGGTCCAGGTCCAGGTGATCAGGTGGGCATCTCTCTCTCTCGCTGATCGATTAGGAACCGGACTCGGCTACACGGCGAGCTAAGCTCATGACGAACAGCCGCGTTACCGGCGCCCCCGACGCTGACCGATCCCCGGACTTGTGATCGATACACGTGATCATTCGTTTCCTTGACAACCGGAAAGCAGCTGCGAGCCGTGTTTTACCCACGAAGCACGAGCGGAGTCACCGTTAGCGGAGCCCGTCCGCTTTGTTTACGTCGTATTGTTCCGCTGCTAGGCTGCGGACGTGATGACGTCACCTCACGTGATCGACAAATCGGCGTGGACGGAAGCCGCGACAGCGCCTCCTGTGGACGTTTACTGAACCTGCAGTTTGTTAAATGTACATTATGTATCCGTCTGTTGTTTCCAACGTCAAGGGCCATGATGTATCTTTTTTAATTATCATCAGCCAGTTAAACACATATTTAATAAGCATCCCTTAATAATGCATATTTAATACATATTTAATAAATATCTCTTTTTAGCTTCACCAACATACAAACAAAAAAGAACTGGATCAAACCATCAAGTACACCTTACAAGCACTAGTAAAAGTACAAGTTGCATTGATGTAGTCCTCAGCAGATAAAATGACACATCTATTGTCTATAAAAAGAGGACAAAAGAGTACATAGTTAACAGTTATAAAAATACCCTATAATAACAAGGAGAATAGTACAGCTACAACAATTATCACAACCACCACTTTTAGCATCATCATTTTAAAAAAACACTATAAAAATGTTTCATTCACAATCTATTTTTCAGTCATTCTAGCGCCACCTGCTGTTTTCCACAAGCTCATCCGAGTTTGTACCGCGCATGCGCTGTCCACTCGCTCCTGAATGGCCGCTGAGTTGCTGCTCTAGTCTTCTCGTCTTCATCACGTTCTGGTGAGCCTCCTTTAGTGTAGCATATATATATATAAATATATATAATATATAATGCTGTATAACAGCTGACGTGCAGTTAAACGGGCTTTTGATGGACGTCTGACGTCACAATGAACTATTGTACAGGCTACAACGTGTAAAGTTATTGCATTTCTATTTCATTCTACTTTATTTTATTTTTTTTACTCTACTACATTTATTTGACAGCTGTTGTTACTTTGCATATTCATATTACAAATTAATTATGACGTATCATTAATAAAAGGTTAAGCAATTGTTACATTTAAGCAACCCGGAAGTAGCTCTCGATCTTTTCTAGCTGCAGCAATTAAGTGATAATTACGCATAATAGCATAAATAATTATGATCAAATGATGTATTATGAAGTGGGACATTTTTACAGGTGTTTACGCTTCATGTCTCCACTCAGACAAAACGTGTATTTAGTCTTTATTTCCTACTGCAATTCTTGATGTGTCAGGTTGTTTACGACATATTACTTACTTTACTGTCACGAATGACAAAGGAAATCATAAAATCCTCATGAGAAGGCCCAGAGCTCCATGTTCGTACCATTTAATTGTTTTTATTTATTTGCTTGTGCAGGTGTAATTGTTGCATTCAGGTGTGATTGATGCCCTTCCTGTGTCTTCCAGGTGCCGGCCCTCCTGCATCCTCATGGCTCGCGTCTTCGTCTACGGCACCCTGAAGAAGGGGCAGCCCAACTACCACCGCATGTTCGAGGGCGCCAACGGGAAGGCGGCGTTCCTCGCCTCGGCCCGCACCGCCCAGCGATACCCGCTGGTGATCGCCGGCGAGCACAACATCCCCTTCCTCCTCAACCTCCCCGGCCAGGGCCACCGAGTCCACGGAGAGATCTACGAGGTGGACGACAAGATGCTCCGATTCCTGGACGACTTTGAACAAGTCCCCGACCTCTACCAGCGGACTCGGGTCACGCTGGAGGTCAAGGAGTGGGCGGGGCAGGCGGCTGGGGAGGCGAGGCCGGCGCCGGGCGCCACCGAGGCATTCCTGTACAGCACGACGACGTACCGGCCCGACTGGCCCTCGCTGACCTGCTACGAGAGCTACGACGCGCACGGCGCTCACGGCCTCCGGTACGTGGCCAGGACGGAGCGAGACTGACTACCTCCTGGCCAATCAGCTCCTTTGTGGGCGGGGTCACGTGCTTCAATACACTCCCGTACCGAGTCCTCACTACTTCATTATTAAAGATAGGAAGTGTGAAAAAGTAGTTATTTGATGAATTACAGCAGTGTTATCGTCTTTATAAGCTAAATGAACATTTACACTCATGTTGGCTGATAGATCCACTTTTTAATAATAATAATAACAATAACAACGTCAATATGCAACTTTTTTTAACGATTTTCCTCGTCGTAAATTGTTTAAAAAGCTTAAAATGCTAAACTGTGTTTGTTTTACCCTCCAGTGCTAAAAGGCACTTTGATATTAAAATGTAACATCGTCCTCTGAGTCCTGGTCCCAGCTGCGCTTATGAAAACATTTCATACGTACACAATCTGTTCATATCTTTATTTAAGAAGAGTGAAAGAAGAGAAAAGATTTGGCAAACCAGTGAAATCTCTGTTGGCAAGTTTGGAAGCCATTTGTCCCTTTTTAAACAAAAGCCACTGGGAACATGAAAAACAACAACAACAACAAGAAAACATTTCACAGTGTATCAAAGTACTGTACAAAATAAAGTCGCCTTGCAAAAAGATGGATGTTTTCTAATTGTGACCAAACTGGCGTCACGTTGAATCCATCGAATTATATTTGGAAGTTTAAAATCTGGGTTTATGTCTCATTAATACACGTTTTACAAATATATACGATGCAATAAAACAACACTGTGCACTAACTCGTGCTCCAGTGTCCCGAATACCTCCGGAGAGTCCCGTGACAGTCAGGTTCATCATGAAGATAGAATCCTTCTTTTATTTATTGTGTGAATATTAAATCTCCACTCGATGGCACGAACACAACCAGATTTTAAAAAAGGAAGACCGGACGCAGACACTCGCAGTGCAGAAGGTGGAGTAAGAGGGGAAGGTGTGTGTGAGGGGGGGGGGCAGCTCTCCAGAGGCATGAGAAGCGACCCTGTGTGTGTGTGTGTGTGTGTGTGAGTGTGTGTGTGCAGTCCGAGGTCCTCAGTAAAGCTCCTTCCTGGTGCTCGGCGCGGGGCGGCTGGCCGAGCAGGTGGCGCTGCGGATCACCTCCATCCACCTGGAAGTCAAATAACAGACTAAGTTAAATAGATAAGAGACGGACATTTATTAGACGTCTGGTGCTGCTAATGTTAAAATTAAGGCTCATTCATTCACGAAGCATAAACCTTCTTTTTAAAAATAAAAAACAACATCTTTCTTGTGATACGTGTGACATGACGACGACCTTTCGAAGGCGTACTCGCTCTCCGAGCGGAAGTAGTAGACGTGGGATTTGAAGTGGAGCTTGAAGACGTAGTCCTTGTGGATGTTCTCGGACTCGGCCGGCACGGTGACGGAGTAGCCCAGCAGGGGGAGGCTGGCCAGAGGGTAGTCGTCCTGTGGGGGGGGAGGGGCCACGAGTCATCTTTACCGTAACGCATCGACAGGTCACACGACTTATTGTCACCGGGCACACTCGTCTCACCTGGTGGGACTTGTAGAAGAACAGGCTGAAGTTGGTGAAGACCACCCAGAGCTTCTGCCAGCCGTTACTGTTCTTAAACTTCCTCAGCAGGTTGCCCGACAGCTGGTTCTGGAAAAGATAAGAGAGAGCGGAAATCAAATATTACCATAAAAACATGAAGTTGGGGCCGGACTCTTGGAACCAACGTGTCCAATGAAATGTAGTGCTCTCCACGAATCAGCTTCACCGTGTCTTGCAGTGTAAATATCTGGAGAATGAATAAATACATTCCCAGCAGCCGTGGCTATTGCAGTACCTCTCTACTCCAGCAGGAGGCACTAAACGACACACGGGCCCCTGAAGGCTGCTGAGGGGCCTCGGGACTCACTGGCCGGACTACTGGCCGGACTACTGGCCTCTAGTAATGTCGGCGTGGACGGACGGAGGTGGAAACGGACAAATGGAGGATGGAGACAAGGTGGAGGAGATAAAGATGGAGGAGGAGATAAAGGGTGGAGGAGATAAAGATAGGAGATAAAAGGTGGAGGAGATAAAGATAGGAGATAAAAGGTGGAGGAGATAAAGATAGGAGATAAAAGGTGGAGGTGTGGAAGAGACAAAAAGGACAAAAACACACACGAGAGGAAAAGTAAGACAAAGGGACATCGAATCAATGGTCCTTTAAGACCAGGACCGACGACACGCTGGACCGGACCCCACAGGACCGGATCCCACAGGACCGGATCCCACAGGACCGGATCCCACAGGACCGGACCCCCACAGGACCGGACCCCCACAGGACCGGATCCCACAGGACCGGACCCCCACAGGACCGGACCCCCACAGGACCGGATCCCACAGGACCGGACCCCCACAGGACCGGACCCCCACAGGACCGGATCCCACAGGACCGGACCCCCACAGGACCGGACCCACAGGACCGGACCCCCACAGGACCGGATCCCACAGGACCGGACCCCCACAGGACCGGACCCCCCCAGGACCGGATCCCACAGGACCGGACCCCCACAGGACCGGACCCCCACAGGACCGGATCCCACAGGACCGGACCCCCACAGGACCGGACCCACAGGACCGGACCCCCACAGGACCGGATCCCACAGGACCGGACCCCCACAGGACCGGACCCCCACAGGACCGGACCCCCACAGGACCGGACCCCCACAGGACCAATTTAAAAAGAGACTGGAACACGGGGCCGGTACCTCCACGGCGACACTGAAGTCCACCATGGACACGCTGGTGTTGCGGTGCCAGCAGACGTGCACGGTGGTGTTGCCGCGGTGACCCTGGCGCTCCAGAGACGAGCGCGAGCCACAGAGCTCCTCCTCCGACTCCAGCTCGGCTCCACCGTCCTCCGACAGCTCTGGGGAACGACGGGAGGTCAAAGGTCAAGAGAGAGTTGTGAAACACACATCAACCATCTGTAAATTAATTTATCATCTCCACAAAGGAGACTTGGCCTTTAATTATATGATTAAAGCCACGTTTAGTTCACAACAACGTGTAACTCAGAGTTATTATATCTATTCTAGATCAATGTTTCATTATTGAAGTCACACACACACACACACACACACTAGAAGGCAGACTCACTGTGGTCAGACAAGCCGGTGGGCAGCAGGTCGGCGTCCGGGCTGCTGCTCTGCTCCGCCAGGTCGATGGCCATCCTGATGTCCTCCACCCAGCGCTCCATCTCTGACGCACAGCTGGACGCAGACCGACAAGCGGCTTGTAAAAGTGGTTCTTTATTTATTTATTTATATATAAATATATATTAAAGTGTGTGTTTATGTATACCTGGCTGCCACCACCACAGACTGGCGTGGTCCAAACAAGGTGAAGGAGTGAGGGACCCCCCACTCCTCCTCACTTTCTCTGATCTGCACACACACACACACACACACACACACACACTCCTTAGCGGCAGTAATCCTAAACATGGTGGATGCATGGAGTAGTTTAAGGGAGCTCAGAGGTGAGGTGAAGGTCGCGTACCGTCATGCCGTACAAGGGCAGCTGGCCGTGAACTTTGAACTGGTTGGACGGGGTCATTCCTCGACTGGTGTACACCAGCGAGTCGCTGAACTGGAGAGGAAGAAAGAAAAGTTGGAGGTAAATGAAATAGATTTGTGTTTTTGCAGTTGATGATATTAGATCGTTTCTTACCAGGAAGAACATCCTCTGCTGAAGGCCCTTCCCTGAGAGCTTGCTGAGGCAACCGAGCCGGATGAACTCCTGAACACAAACACACCATCATGTTTAAAAGTCAGTCACGTCCACTGGAGACACGCGAGAGGGCATCGGAGGGTGAACGTGAAGCGTCTCACCCTCCCGGGGATGGCCAGGTTGTCGATGCCGGTCAGATCTTTCTTCAGCTCGAGAAGCTTCTGGAAGTTCTCCATCTTCATCATGGTGCCTTGCAGCTGCAGCACCATCTCGGAGATGTCCGCCAGGGTCGCTAAGAAAAAGGGTGGATGAAAAGACGGTTATGAAAGAAGAAGAACAAGTAGATTCACACATGCAGAAGATAACACGCATCAAAGGGAATGTACCTCTGCAGTCCCTGAAGTCCTCGTGGGTGGGCGGGTAGTGCTTGCAGAGCCTCTCCAGGATGAGCTTGTAGTGCAGCAGGCGGTGGAGAGGACGCAGGAGGAAGATGTTGAGCGGCAGGTAGCAAACCCTCTGCTGCTCGAAGTCTCGGCACACGGCCTCGGCCTTCCGACTGGACCTGAGGAGGAAAAGGAGGTTCGTGATCTCAGTCGGAGCGACGCCACGGACCCGTTCCCTCCCGAGGGGTTTGAGAGCCCACCTGCAGACCCGTTCCAGCTCGACCAGGCACTCGGAATGCTTCTGGAGATGAACCGTCAGCTGCTGCGGACGCAAATTACCCAGAATGAATAAGACAAACTACCAGTCATCCAAACATGAACAGAAACAGAGGGAGATGCCGTTACCCTCAGACCCTGAATGTTCTTCAGGAGGATGTCCCCGATGCGTTGATAGTCTCCCTTAATGTGGGCATTAGAGCGCCCCTCCCTGAGGAAGAGGAAACAAGTCAAGAGCGGCTCCCACGCGCAGTTACACGGATTCACCAGCAGATGTCGCACACGCCACTGGAAAATCTGCACTCAAGTCCCACAATCCCATTGTTCATTTTGTCCAACTCCTCCGACATGAATGTGGTTTAAATATGCATAAAAGGATCTCGCATGGCAACGGGTTCTGGATACCGACCACTGAGCCAGCCGCTGCTCCACCTCTTTGAGGAAGTCCTGGTGGAACCTGTGGACCGGGTCGTAGCTGGCGGAGATCAGGTTCTTCACGGAGTCCGGGAAGGCCTCGTCCTTCCCCGCGGCGCCGTGGAAGGCCTGGAAGACATGCAGGGGAAAATAAGACGTGAGTCACAGCCGTGTTTTCCATTTCGGGGCCAAAGGTTCACGTTTGAGGGTCCGTGCAGATATTAATATATTAAATATTATTACATTGATTTGTTGGTTCCAGCCTCGCGATTTGCTGCTTTTATTTCATGTTGCGTAATAATACTTCATATTTTAGGGTTTAGGGATTTTAACACGTTTTCTTTCCACCAAGCAAAACAAACGATTAATCAATTAATTTAATGTCAGAATAATCAACAATGAAAATAATAGTAGTTGCTTTTACGCACTGGATCCTTTTTTCTTCATAAAACTTGTGAATGTAATTGAAATCACTAACAAATACATCCATGAAGACACTAATGGTGATTACAACACACACACACACACACACACACACACACACACACACACACACACACACACACACACACACACACACACACACACACACACACACACACACACACACACACACACACACACACACACACACACACACACACACACACACACACACACACACACACACACGAGGGTGTGGCAGCCAAAGAAAACATTTTAGAGGTTTAAAGAAGAAGAGAGCCAGCGCAGCCAGTTCCTCCACATCAAAGAAACGACTGGAAGAGAAACAGACGGGAGGGGAAATATGATTATTTTTATTTTATTTCCAGGTCAGTGTCAATATATAAATGCTGCAGGTGCTGGAATCTGTGCTGATAATGCTCCCTCATTCATTAGTAGAGACAGTAAAACACAAACAGCAGGATTCACTGCTGGTTTTACTGGTGCTCAAGAGCCCGGAGCTAATGGTCTACATCTTCAAGAACAAACACACCAGGAGGAGGAGGAGGAGGAGGAGGAAGAAGAGCTTTATAAACACACGCGGTGCTTTCTTGTGGAGAGAACGTCATTTAGAAAACACCATGGAAGTGAAACACGCCCAGTGGGGGAAGCGGTGGTAAACGTGAGTCACTGTTAGCATCACGTGACTAACAACGTCCTGGTTCCAGCTCAGGCCTCCTCTGAGGCCTTAAAGAGCCCGACGTGGCTCTCTCTCTCTGGGTTGCCAGTCCGGCTATAGATCCCCCTCTCTCACCTGTGTGATGACCTGCAGGTCGTTGAGGTAGGTCCGCTCTGTGGTCAGCAGCTCCTTGGCGATGAAGTACGCCTTGTCTGTGGGAAACTTCTGGGAACAAACAGAAACATTCACCCACGTTTTAATTCTCAGACGTTTCTTTTTAATATAATATCTATATCTCTCTCCCCGTCTTCACGCCCACCTTCCTCCTCGCCTCTTCTTCGTCATCGTTGCGGACGCATCCGGCGTCGGTGAGCAGCGGGCTGGTGAGAGGCGGTAGATGCCGACCCTCGGGACTCGGACCCGGGTCGCCGGCGCCGTTGATGACCACGCGGGGACTTCCAGCCGGAGAGTCCTCCGAACCGGGGCTTTCTGGAAGAGGACAGAAGAGTGAGACAAGGGAGGAGATTCAACATGGAAGCCATTCCATTCTCATCCTCTCCACAGCAGACATCCACTTCTCTGAAGCAACGTGCACGGTGATGGAGTTCAAGGCCGCCGCGCTCGCCACGCGACAGAACGGCTACGATCACTCTGAAGGAGGCTACTTCTACTCTATTCCTCTGCTGACAAAAACAAAGGATCAAAGGAAGGAAACGTGTAAATGGAGCTGTGGATTCAACACAGCGGTGCATTGTGAGGGTAGAAATGTCCAATTGTCAGATCAATTTCCTGTGGATCGAGCTTTAAATAGCATTTAAAATGTTCCATTTCCCTCACAATGCACCCAGAGGTGATCTCCAGACATGTGATTGACAGCTACTCGTCACTACAGAGCGTCTACGAGGTGAGATCGTATACTTGCCCGGGTGCAACGCTTCCAAAGAGTCCACGGTTACACACCGCAGAGGATCATGGGTAAAACCATGGCAACCACCGAGTGCAGATCTTTGACGGGCGCTATGAAGGAACGTGCCACCATGCAGAACAATTAAACTACACCACACACACACACACACACACACACACACACACACACGAGAAACAACGAGCTAGACAACATGAAGCACAGACAGAAACGGGTCACCTGTGCACGTGCACGTGCACGACCCCAAACACAGCGAACAACCTCTATGCTACAGGCTAACTACCACAGCACAAGACACAGGGAGGGGGGGGGGGTCTGGACTCAAGCAGGTTCTGGGTTTTGGGGGTGAGGGGGGGCGTCGGTTCACTCTACAGAAAGATCCCGGAGTCCCTTTTCTTGGACCAGACAAGGTGGTTCTTTATTGATACTAGTGCACAGTTACAGTGTTAAAAAGAGAGATGAAGGAAATAAAAGAACCTCAAAAGAAGTCACAAGAAATAAAATGCAGTGCGTCATGAAAACAACGAGGACAGGTGTGTTACAAGGTGGGAAAGAAGAGGAGGAAGGAAAGGCTCCTCGGCTGGAACCGGGGACACGGTCCACGCTTTGGGGAACAAAACCTGGACCGTGTCGAGCTCCGAGCCGCTCACATCGAGTACAGAGTCAGTCTAGAAAATCAATCATTACAATAGCACACAATCACAATCCATCAGTCCGTTACTGTAAGAACATTAAAGTTACAACAGGCTTTAGTGGGAGAGACCGCAAGTGACCGTGAGGACATCTCAACTCCAGTGTGTGTGTGTGTGTGTGTGTGTGTGTGTGTGTGTGTCCATCTTCTGACAATACTCGGACTTTAACTTTACGAAAGAAAAGAAATCTTCCGTCTGCATCGACTTTAACTTGACTTGACTGTCGACCTTCTCACTCTCACTAAAGAAAAGAAACCTGGAGTTGAGTCCTTGTGCACAGCGAGGGGAGAAAACACACAAATGGTTTCTAAATATTTGAAAAGGACAAAGTGCAGTTCATTAATCGTGACGGAGTTGTGACAAATACAAATAATAATAATAATAATAATAATAATAATATCCTCCTCAAGTGATTGAAACCATTTGGAGCTCCGTGACTGAAGACATCGCTCGCCTGTTAACATGCAGAGTCCAGGAAAGGAAACAGTTCACTCGCATGCTTTGAAAGAAACAAACGAAGCATTTACAAAGAAAGAAGCATGAACATTTGTTTGAGGAAGAAGTCGCAGAACGGCTTGTTGACGAGATGCTTCGGAGATGGAAACCCTGAAACGGAGCTCTCTGATATCGATTCTGGTTTAAATTTGTGTCTTTTAGTTCCAAAATGCATGCGCGTTAGTTTCCAGTATAAATGTGCCAGCCGCGTACAGAAAGAACAAATAAAAAGCATGCAGTTGCAGGGAGCAGCCAGCAGGTGACGGGACGAGCGGCCTCGGGCTTCAGGACGACGAGTGGCGGGTTCGATTGTTGCTCATTGTGTGGGAAGAAAAGAAAAGAAAAGATAGAAAGACTGACAAACAAAGCCTGCGACCAACCAGCTTCAGTTCTTATCAAAAATACAAACATAAACGTCAGCGTCTCCGCTCTCTCCCTAATTGAGGTGAAAATCTATTCAAATCCTCGTTCCTCCGCTAGAGGACGGATGCAAAAAGAGAATTACGACCCGACGGTCTCTACAGAGTCAGTGCAGACGGACAGAAACGCACAATAAGAGATGAAGAAATCAGCCGGGGCCAAACCCCCAATGAGTGTTACGCTCCATCGTCTACCTACAACATCCAACTACACTGTACAGCACACTGCAGAGCATCTTTAACCAGACGACTCTCCTATTGCACGAGACGACAGTGAATGATCAGAGTTAGAGAACGTCCTCCTAAACGTGATGAACGTTCAGAAAGGCAGCAGCTCCTTCAGAACGCCACCTTCAAATCCACCGTCTCTCACTAATATCTCGACAACGCGTGGATTTACAAAAAGGTATTAAAAGGATTTATGAAGACCAACAGAAATAACTTCCCCATAAAAACTATGATTCTACACATCTAGTTTCTACGTTATGGCACATTGTCCAGGAGACGGATTCTTCTCAATGTTAGCTGTGTGTTTGCATACAAAAGTCAATAGAAAAAGGAGGATTGAGGGGTTTAGAAACAACGCGTTATTGATTCATCTAAAAGTGTTTCTATTCAGTTAAAAACCCACAAAATACGTCAACTTCCAGAAATATGTTAGAACCTTTACACAAAATGTGTATTTAAGGTGTAAAGCTACGTCTACTGATCATAACTCAACAGGGTTACATTTGTTATGTTACTCTTCAACAGCTGAAGACCCGCCCTCCCACGTCTTCCTCGTTAAAGCGGTACCGCCCCTCCCCCTCCCCCTCCTCCTCCAGCTGGAGGCTCCCGAAGGAGAACTTGCTGCGCGGCAGCGGCGTCGAGTTCACGCCGTTCGAGTTCACCGAATTCGTGGAGCTGACGGCGGCGGCGTTGCCGTACGTCAGCGGCTGGCCGTACGCGCTGCTCCCGGTGTCGGACTCGGTGTCGCTGGTGTCGCTGCCGCTGCTGGTCGACCCGTCGATCATTTGGACCGGCTGGTTCAGATTGGTGCGGTTGTCGCTACCGGGCTTTCCCTGGCGACCGAACAACCGGTGCACCGCGTTGGACCGCGCCTGACCCGGAACCACGAGGTTGCCGTTGGTTACCGCCGCCCGCCGCTCCGTTGGCGCGGAGCACGGGGCCGGGCCACGCGACCCGGGGCGGCGGGGGTCGCGCTGCCGGACGGGGGTGGACGTCAGCTGGCTGAGAATGAACGGATCCGTGTCCGAGCGGTTGCGCATGTTGTTGTTGTGGTACGGTTTGGCGAAATGCGGCGGCGTGCGGTTGGAGGCGATCGGCGAGTAGCTGCCGTAGTGGTTCAGTGGGACGGGTGGCGGCGGGACAGGGGGCGTGTCCATCGGGACGACCCCCGGACGTCTACTGAAACGATACCCGCCGTCATCCCAGCGGCCCGAGCGCGGCGGACCGTTTGTCACCTCGTGACTGAGCGAGTTGGTGCGGGGGTGGAAGCCGCCGATCACCGGGCTGGCGCACTGACTACGGGTCCCGGTTCCGAGCGGCCGCGCCGACGCGGCGCCGCGCTTCTCCCGACCCTGGAAGATCTCGTCCAGGAGCGTGCTGTGGAGCGGGAGGCGGCCCTGAAACGAGCCGCCGTTGGGCAAGACCTCGTCATTTGTTAGCTCGTGGCTCACGTTTGACTTGTTGGACAGCGGAGACCGATCGACAGCGTTTCTGTTACCCAGCATGCCTTGCTGCTGCAGCACAATCATAGCCTGCTGGTGATGCTGCTGCATCAGCCCCTGGTGATTGGTGTGGTAGAACCCATTCACGGCCCCAAACAGACTCCCAGCCTGTCCCCCTTGCTCATTACTATAAACAGAAGGCTCCTCCGCACTGCTGTCGTTCGCACTGCCGTGGCCCCGGGGGCCCCTGGGGGCCCGGTGGCTCTTTGTCACATCGCATTCACTGTCTATGTCGCTGCAGTCTATGTAAGGGATAGAAGAGCTGCTGCCTTTGTTTGCCCTGCAGGATGGACCTGGGTTGAGGAAGTGCGGGTCCGGCGCCGATCCGGTGCGGTGGTGGTTCTGTCGGGACGGAATCGGGTCCGAGCCGGGCGCCGCATCGTGGAAGCCGTTGGCGGTCGACGTGGATGCCGGCGGCTCCTCTGAGCCGTTGGATTCAGCTCGATGGCCCAGCCTGGTCGAGTCCGGCTGGTCTGCTGGCTGCACAGACATGGCGCTCTGCGAGGAAGACCAAGAGAGAGCTTTAAACCCCGGACTCTGAATAAAGACCAACAGAGAGCTTTAAACCCCGGACTCTGAATGAAGACCAACAGAGAGCTTTAAACCCCAGACTCTGAATAAAGACCAACAGAGAGCTTTAAACCCCGGACTCTGAATAAAGACCAACAGAGAGCTTTAAACCCCGGACTCTGAATGAAGACCAACAGAGAGCTTTAAACCCCAGACTCTGAATGAAGACCAACAGAGAGCTTTAAACCCCAGACTCTGAATAAAGATCAACAGAGAGCTTTAAACCCCAGACTCTGAATAAAGATCAACAGAGAGCTTTAAACCCCAGACTCTGAATAAAGACCAACAGAGAGCTTTAAACCCCAGACTCTGAATGAAGACCAACAGAGAGCTTTAAACCCCAGACTCTGAATAAAGACCAACAGAGAGCTTTAAACCCCAGACTCTGAATAAAGACCAACAGAGAGCTTTAAACCCCAGACTCTGAATAAAGACCAACAGAGAGCTTTAAACCCCGGACTCTGAATAAAGACCAACAGAGAGCTTTAAACCCCGGACTCTGAATGAAGACCAACAGAGAGCTTTAAACCCCAGACTCTGAATGAAGACCAACAGAGAGCTTTAAACCCCAGACTCTGAATAAAGATCAACAGAGAGCTTTAAACCCCAGACTCTGAATAAAGATCAACAGAGAGCTTTAAACCCCAGACTCTGAATAAAGACCAACAGAGAGCTTTAAACCCCAGACTCTGAATAAAGACCAACAGAGAGCTTTAAACCCCAGACTCTGAATAAAGACCAACAGAGAGCTTTAAACCCCAGACTCTGAATAAAGACCAACAGAGAGCTTTAAACCCCAGACTCTGAATAAAGACCAACAGAGAGCTTTAAACCCCAGACTCTGAATAAAGACCAACAGAGAGCTTTAAACCCCAGACTCTGAATAAAGACCAACAGAGAGCTTTAAACCCCGGACTCTGAATAAAGACCAACAGAGAGAGCGCTCACTCCCCGAAGCTGCTTTGTGCTGTTGGCCGCAGAGCAACTTGGGATTTAAGAGATGGAGAGAAGCAATAAAAAGACTCAACGGGTCTGTAAATGTGTACAGCGAGGACATTTAAATATATATTAACTGGTAAAAACAAAAGACAACGGGAGAATACAGGTCGCTGTCTGCCGGTTGTCAAGCGTGCGTCACCTCTTTTGGCACTTGTGATCTGAAGGACGAAGACTGAGGCGGCATGCCGCTGTGGGACAGGATCTTACTGTGCTTCCTGAGAAGAGAAGAGTGGGCAGATGAGGTCAAAGCACATGCAACTCATCCAGGAAACAGACACACGACAGGTGTTGCTTCACCTTTCAAATGGGAGCTTCTTGAGCTCCGAGTCTTTCACGTAGTCGATGATCTGCTTCTGGGTTCGACCGCTGCAGGGGGTGAAAACAAAGTCAACACGCGGAGTAGCTTTACGACCCGGTCTCGTTCTGGTCCTCTTCATACCTGAACCGGAATGAGGACCCTCTGGTGAAGAGGATGGGTTTGGGTTTGGGCTTGGGCTCCTCGAAGAGCCTGAAGAAGGCGTGGTACTCGACGCAGATCTTCCAGAAGACCTTACAGCAATCCCTGCTGGCCATGGCGAACTCCAGCGTGTCGTGGTGGGCACTCTGCTGGAAGACGCAGGAGGCGGGCGTGAGGACGGATGGAGGGAAGAAAAGATGCCCGACGGGCGGAACAAGAGGGGTGTGGACTCACTGCGGGGTCGGCTCGCAGCTTGATCAGGAACCTTTTCCGTTTGAAGCTGAGCTTGCGAACCTTGGACCAGTTGAAGGCGTTGATCTTTGTGTACCCCTGAACAAAGGAGACGTAATGAGAAGATGATTAAGAACGTGCGTTCGTGACGTACATTCTTCCCAGTGACGCAGAAAGAGGTTGATGAAAAGGTAACGCCCGGCATACCTGAAACACCAGCACGCCGATGTGCGCCACAGCCAGGCTGAGCTTGGTGCCCTCTCGGTCCTTGGCCGGGTGCAGACGGACGCCGTACATCTCCAACCGCCGGGCGATTTCCAGCAGCTGGTAGTCGGACTCTGCCGGAGTCTGCCCGCTGTGGAGGAGAGGGATCAATCAATCAATCAATCAATCAAATCAATCAGCATGCCGATCAATCGCAGAACAAAGAACAATCTTATTGGGTTTCTTTGTGTTCTGTTCGCTTCTCCGCTGATGACCCTCCAAGCGTTAGACGGGGCCCACTCCGTTTCTATTGCGAGTGTAAAAGCAACAAACAGGATCGGCCGGTCAGATCCAGTGTGGGCGGAAACAAATCTGAATATAGCTTCCTGCTTCCTGCTTCCTGTACGAGCTGCTGAATTAGCCACTTCCTTCCTGCCTCGGCTTTAGGGAGGCGAAGGGAAGGGGTGTGTGGCGCACAGCGTGACGAACCACCAACACGGCGGGGGTTTGGTTTTCAGGGGAACTCGCATCCAGGAATCAAGGAAGTGCACGTGTCAAAGTGCACGTTTGCAAACAGCTAGCATGTAAATGAGGAGAGCGGCGCGGTGGGTGAGCGTGTGGCCTCGGGGGCCAGAGAGACTGCAATGTGGTGTGTTTGCAGACAGTCACCTCTGCGGGGGAGGGTGTGTGTGTGTGTGTGTGTGTGTGTGTGTGTGTGTGTGTGTGTGAGCGATAACAGTTGTTATAAAGAGATAAACATCTCTGCAGGAGGGGGAGAGAGCTTATGGGCGGGGTGTAATTGTGTAATGGGAGATCACATTTGAATAAACAGATAAACATCTGTGTGTGTGTGTGTGTGTGTGTGTGTGTGTGTGTGTGTGTGTGTGTGTGTCAAACTGTTTCTCAGGACACCTTAAAACCGAAGCCACAAACTGATCCCAGGTCAGACTACAGAGTGCTGCTGAAGCAACTTCTTAAATATTACGTGTTCAGACCCGAATGAATAATCAAAGCAGTGACTTAAAAACATGTCTGGAAGGGTTCTTACATTCAGAAGTAAATCAAATCACAACAAATGTTAAAGCTAATTCCGGCTTCTCAGCCGAAGGTCTCAACATTAACTTTGGACAAAACTAATTAATTAAAGATATCGCTGTGAGCTAAATTATTGGCAGTATTTCCTGACGTGTATTTACAGACTTTATACAGTAAACTTTGAGTGTTTCATGCCCGTGTGCAGTAAATGTGTGTGTGTGTGTGTGTGTGTGAGTGTGAGAGTGTGTGTGTGTGTGTGAAAGTGTGCGGCATCACTCACACATGCTTGCGGTGGCAGTCGGTGATCTTGTCTCTGATGGCGTCCTGGTCCGGCAGGTACTTATTGTGGAGGAGATGCTGCCAGCTCTGAGTCTCGTCAAAATCTCCGATCTCGGCTGATGGAGGAGGAAGAGGAGGAGAGGAAGAGGAGGAGGAGAGGAGGAGGGGAAGAGGAGGAGAGGTTTGATATTTGAGTGTTGAGGAGAAGAGGAAATTGCCAAGAGATAAAAGAAAGACAGCAGCAATCTCAACAAAAGGAAAAAACACACAAAAGAAAACGCACACTTGTGTCTATTCTACTCTACTCTGCAGCGCCGCCGGTTACCGCGGCAACCGAGCGACAGCGTGCCGAGCGGCCGCACTGAGCCCGGACATTCGACATCCTTCACATTCGCTGCCGAAGACCCCCAAAGGGAAGATCTGCCATGTGATTTACAGTCTCTTTCACCGCGGCCCACGACGACGCTGTTCTCCAGACATTAACGGTGCCGCGTGGCCTCAATTAGCAGCAATTCACATTGACGGCGTGGCCGGCATGCGTTTCAATGGGCGTTGCACTCACACTGAATGATGTGGGACACCATGAGAGCGGCGCTGGTGTCGTTGCAGATGAGGCGACCGCAGGCCAGGTCACGTTTTATCTGCAGGGCGAACAGATACCTGGAGACGGAGGACAAGAGAGCAGAAGAGGGGGAGAGGAGAGAGGGAGAGGAAGAGAGGGAGAGGAAGAGGAGAGAGGGAGAGGAAGAGGAGAGAGGGAGAGGAAGAGGAAGAGGAAGAGGAAGAGGAGAGAGGGAGAGGAAGAGGAGAGAGGGAAAGGAGAGAGGGAGAGGAGAGGAGAGGAGAGGAGAGAGGGAGAGGAGAGAGGGAGAGGAGAGGAGAGGAGAGAGGAAGAGAAGAGAGGGAGAGGAAGAGAAGAGAGGGAGAGGGAGAGGAAGAGGAGAGAGGAAGAGGAGAGAGGGAGAGGAAGAGGAAGAGGAGAGAGGGAGAGGAAGAGGAGAGAGGGAAAGGAGAGAGGGAGAGGAGAGGAGAGGAGAGAGGAAGAGGAAGAGGAGAGAGGGAGAGGAGAGAGGGAGAGGAGAGGAGAGGAGAGAGGAAGAGAAGAGAGGGAGAGGAAGAGAAGAGAGGGAGAGGGAGAGGAAGAGGAGAGAGGAAGAGGAGAGAGAGGAAGAGAAGAGAGGGAGAGGAGAGAGGGAGAGGAAGAGAAGAGAGGGAGAGGAGAGAGGGAGAGGAAGAGGAGAGAGAGGAAGAGAAGAGAGGGAGAGGAAGAGGAAGAGGAGAGAGGAAGAGGAGAGAGAGGAAGAGAAGAGAGGGAGAGGAGAGAGGGAGAGGAAGAGGAGAGAGAGGAAGAGAAGAGAGGGAGAGGAGAGAGGGAGAGGAAGAGGAAGAGGAGAGAGGGAGAGGAAGAGGAGAGAGGGAGAGGAGAGAGGGAGAGAAGAGAGGGAGAGGAGAGAGAGAGAGGGAGAGGAAGAGAAGAGAGGGAGAGGGAGAGGGAGAGAGAGGAAGAGAAGAGAGGGAGAGGAGAGAGGGAGAGGAAGAGGAGAGAGGATGAGAAGAGAGGGAGAGGAAGAGGAGAGAGGGAGAGGAGAGAAGAGAGGAAGAGGAGAGAGGGAGAGAAGAGAGGAAGAGAAGGAGAGGAAGCAGAAAGGAGGGGAGGTTAATGCACCTTTTATAAACTCAACTCTAAAAGCATTCCAATTATTTACTTATTTATATGACTTCAAACCTCTCTGATGGAGTTCATGGCCTTTTCTGTTATTCATTATACGGCTACTTGAAACATGATCACACACACACACACACACACACACACACACACACACACACACACACACACACACACACACACACACACACACACACACACACACACACACACACACACACACACACACACACCTTCTCGTGTTCACCGCCAAAGGAAGAACAAAAAGGAAGCCGCGTGCCCACTTCCTGTTTATTAATAATCCTTTAAGGTGTCAGTCCTGGTTGATAAGTAAGTAATATAATAATCATACACACATTATATGCATTCTATACGGCATTCAAAGAGTTTCACATTTAACTTGAAACATGAAAGCTGCTGATTGCAGATTGTCGACACACTGAAGAGCTATCGGGGGTTTGAATACAACTCTATGAACTCTCAAGAGGCACTACGCTGACTTCCTGGTGGGCTCTGGTCTCAAGTGAACCCAGCTGGGAGCTTAGAGCCAGTGCATCATGGGTAAACTGAGAGGCGGACGAGATGGGGGCCGGTTGTCTCCGCGATATGGGGACCATGTTCCCTCTATAATCCAGTCTTTGTAGAAACAATAAAAGATGCAGACACAGATATTTGAGATTGAAAGTGGTCGTAGCGGTCGCCTGGAACAACCAATGAGTTCATGAGCCTCTGGTTCCCCAAAGAGGGACAGAGCTCGCTGTTATGTGAATATGAATGCGTTATGAACGCTGGGTAAAGAAGAACAAAACAAACGCATTGCAGCTCTCTGCTCCGCCTCCACACAGCTGTGAAGCTGCTCCCGAAGGACCCAAAGTTAGCATGTGCAGTTAGCAAACTAAACGGGAGGTTTTCTGTGTGGAGACCTACCGAGTCAGCTCCTCCAGCAGCTGCGTGTGGTCCGGAGGGAAGAACTTCACCACGAAGCGAAGGATGGTGTTCTTAGGCCCTGAAGGAGCGAGAAGGAGGCGGTTAAGAGGCTCTCTTCACCCCCATGTGTCATGTGATCATTCACTCGTCTTACTCACGTCGGATCTGTTTCAGCGTCGGCTTCAGCAGGTCCAGCCACACCTGGAGGACGGAGCACAAGGTTACTGCCATCACTTGGTTTACTATTTCAATACCAGAGGGGTCGCTGAGTAACTTTACTAAAATCATATAATTGGGTTTATTTTGGTCGGCGTAAACATCTCTTCATGATATAAACATGTCATAAATGTCACATGTTTGCAGCTCCAGCAGACGAAGATTAGTCACGGGTGAGTTAACTGAAAGGACTTTATTTCCCTATAGAAATGATAAATAGCATGGTTGTTTCCAGGGAACCTCTGGGACATGTGAAGAGAGAACATGCTGCTTGTAATGCTCTGCAGGGGAGAACGTGTCTCTGGGTTACTTATTACGTCCATAAAAGTCGCACATGCACGAGATAATAAGCGCTCAGTTATCGACTTGATCTTCGTGTATCTGCACGCCCGTATCTCCCTGCACACGTGTACCGACGCCGCCTCCTCAGCATGACATCATCGGTTCTAAAGCAGACGTTCCTCGTGCCCCGAAGGCTCCGACATGCACGGCTCATCTCCGGTGTTGGAGAACACGAGTTCACGCAGCAGAGACAAACTGTTACGACCGGCCGCTCCTTCACGAGAGAGGCGGAGCCACCGAGTCCGGGTTGAAAACCGCACAGGTGAAGATGGAAGGGAGCCAGACAGGAAGTGACGGGAGTCAAAACAGGAAGTGACGGGAGTCTCCGTGCATGCAGAATGTGAACATGTTGGAGGAAAGTCCATCAGGATATGCTGCTTAAAACCAGACGGCGAAGGTTAAAAAAAGGTTGTAGATGGAGGCCAAAGGTCATATTCATTGTGTGAATTCTGTAAATAAAATGAGCTAAGAAATACTGCACTAAAAGGAGCGCAGAAGAAAATATATTACACAATCTGCCGGCGTACATGGTGATAAAAAGCGCCG